>NW_028280621.1:0-42091 GCF_059751315.1 Micrasema longulum | reverse complement strand
TGGATATTAGCTAAAATAAGCGTAATGGGGAATGTTGTAGTACCTACATAAAGTGGCCACTTAACCCAGCCAATGACAGGTCATAAGCCCTGTAAACGCTCGAATATCCATAATCCTGAATCTTGAATTTTAATCTTCTCTGTAGGGATATAAATAAATAAAAAAATAAAAAATAAAAAAATAGTATGTGTCCTCCCAGTTTCTTTATCCCTTTTTTCTCAAAAATCGTTGACGGGATTTTGCAACTCTGCGACTCATTTATGATCGCCCAGTGTTCATAATCAACGATTTGGAAATAAACTTTGTACTACTTACTGAAGTTCAGTAAAAGCCACACGAATCGCAAAGTTTAGTTAAGCGATTTCTCGCCGTTTTCGGGTTTCTTCCTACATAAACTTACTTAGCCCGTTCACGCGTGTACCCGCCATACACGTGTAACTACGTATTACGAGGTTATATGAAGCGCCTTAAGAAGAGGGGCTAACAGAACGTGCTTTGTTTATAGCCAGTAATACCAAATGAAGCAGTCATACAAAATTATATAACAATTATAGGGGAAGTGCACATAATGTAGAACACGTCCCTAATACGGAACATTAAAATCTGTTGTTTTTTTTACGGAAGTTTCAGCATTATAGACCTTGCTTCATACATACCTTAGAGTTTTTACCTACGTGAACTAACTTAGCCCGTTCACACGTGTACCCGCTATACAAATGTTATTATGTATTACGTAGTTATATGAACTGCCCTATGAAAAGATGGCCAATAAAACGTGCAGTTGTACAGGGAGAAATGCCAAATGAAGCGGTACAAGAAAATAATTAAACATTTTTGCAGGAAATGCAATTTATGTGTAACATGTTTGTAATACGGAATATTTACATATGAAAACTATTAGAAAGTAAACAATAATTTTAAGATGATGAATAACTTATATTTCCATATAAGTTATTAAAGGATAAAAAATAATAGTGATAGAATTTTAATAAATCAGCAGATAGAATTTAAAAACTCACCCTTATTAGCCCACTTAGTTAGACCGAGTACGTTGTAATAAAACAATAAATATATTTCATATAATAGAATGTGAAAAGTCGGAATAATCGACGTGCGTGCATGAGAAGATGTATGAATGTGAAGGAAGCAAAGGAAGTGTGCCAGGACAGAGTGGTGTGGCGTTCTATCCTCTCTGTCTACCCCTCCGGGGAAATGGCGTGATGGTTAGTTAGTTAGTTAGTCTTAAAGTACACCGCCGCCAACACATGTTTCAATAATTTTGCTCACTCTGTTGCATTGCAATATTGCGTATTGTATATTTTTCAACTTATTTTTAAATGTACCTACACTTAAGATAATATTTAGTTTTATATACATTACCCTTACACTGTATAATATTCACCAGTCTGAAGATGACCTTTAGAGGGTGAAAGCGCTAATTGGTCAAAATAAATAAGTGGAAGTGTATCAAGTATTTTTTAAATTAATAACTTATGTGGAAATATAAGTTATTACATCATTACAATGGAATTCTTTCAAGAATTGTCAATAAATAATTTAAATGAAATAATTTAAAGTTTTTTTTAAATAAAGTGGAAGTGCACTAAATATAGAATATGTTTTCAAAATAGCTCAGTAAAATTTTAAAATATTTACTCTGGACGAAAATAATGCTTAAAGACGCAAAATAGACAATTACAAAAAAATTCAAAAATATCTTGATACGCTAAAAAATAAAATAAAGTTAGACATAAACGTAACGATTTTTTCATAAATGAGTATAATTTGTGAAATGAAATAATCGCACTATTATCTGTATGGGTGAAAACGCTTAAAAATGCGTTAGCTCTAGGCTCAGTAATTAAAGGTCTTAAAAGCATTTTTAGTTAATTATTTTTTTTTTATTGTATGGTTTAAAATTATTAAATGAAAGCTATAAAAACATTAAAAAGCCAATAAAAAATATTTATGCATATATTAATTTGTTATATCATTTACTTAAACAGTATTGATTTACAATGCTTTTCCAGCCCTTGATTTTCATATCAATTTGTATGGAGTGAACCGACTAAACAATAATATTTTCTGTCGAACGCATTTTTTTTTTTTGAGATAATTGGAGCTGGATAAACATTTTGTCTACACTTGAAACAAACGATAAACTTATTTTTGTGCCTGTTTTTGATGAAGGAATCTGAAAAAAATATTTAATTACTAATTTATAGGAAGTACACTCAATATGAAACATGTCATCAATATGGAAGTTTAAATAACAAATATTAGCAGTTAAGTCATTATTTACTAAGCAGTGTTTTTAATTATCAATTTATTTATCATACTCGTATATACGGTTTAAGCCAATTACAACAGTCATGTGAAGAAACATATGTACAAGAAACTAAACGAAGAGAACATTTGACTTTGTAGCCAAGAAAAATAAGGGCAATATACATAATAATGAGATGTATATAATATATTTAAAAACACGATTGACTTGACTTCTACCTCATCCATCTTAGTCTTACGCGGATTTAGTGGCGTAGAGATCTACAAAAAGCCCGAAGATCTATCCTAAAGAATTCCAGGTTATGTGACAAATTGACTAATCTACACATTCTGAACATTGGGGCATAAAAACAACAAATGCTCTAAGAATATTTGATAACTATTAGATTTTGACTTCTGTTAAAAACATAAGATAAAATTGATTTTAATGGAGATGAGGCATCACTTGTAGCATTTAGTGTTTTAAAAATGCGTATTAAGTCCATCTCAGTTCTAAGTTTCTTCAGTAAAGACAGATTAAGAGATTTCTATGTAATCCAAGCATCAAGTCATTATAAAGATGAAGTTCTTTAAATATGAAATAAGCTGCCAATATGGACCGTTTTAAAAAGGAAATTAAGATGAAACGTAGTTACAACAAAAAGCAGTATATATTTTTTTTATTTTTTTTATTTAAGCAAAATGTACTTATTTTATATAGAATATGTATCTAACGGATACAGTTATGATGAATAAAACAATATGTGATAGCTCAATTATTTTTTTAGTGCATTTGGAATACGTATTTTATATGCACCATTGACAACATTATTTTTATCGTGAAATCTTATTAATGCTGTATCAGTTAGAGTGCACCCTGCCCAAGTGCAATATTATTGTTGTGTTTTATTTATGTCAGCTTAACAAGCCAAGATAACTATAATATTTACCACCCATGTATGACATCATTTGAACACATTTTTTAAAATGGTTTAAGTGTTTTACAAAGTTTTGAAAAATAAAATACATAAAAAATGAAACGTACGTATGTAACAAAATTATAAAATAATATCAGTGGTTTAAAAATACAGTTATGAAAAGAAATGCGTTTCAATTTAAATTTCAATAACAATATATTTTTTTACATTTTTGCTATTTGAAGAAATCCATTAAAAATGGAGAAAATTTCCAAATTTAAGCTTCTAATATTATTTTTTTTAATGTTATATTAGGTTCTCTTTTATTTAAAACGTAAAGGTAAATTTAATATGGATAAATAGTGACAAATAAATATTCGTACGTCTACCAATATTTTTATTCGAAAGTTTTGAGAATATAATTAAATACGACATGTTGTTAATTATTTTATTAAAATTCTGTTTGTAATTTCATCCAGGGTAGTGATCTCAGCCTACTTCACTTGTTTTTGTTTCAAAGTGCGATGTGCTAACACAATTAAGCAACGAAATTACTCACCCCAGCAAGTTGGTTCTGCACAGAGGGAAATAATACAGCGGATGATATCTTTGTTGAAGATATTAAATTTATCAAGTATCATTATTTAAAGCGAAAGATAAATCAAGGATGAGACGCATCAATATGGTATTTTCAAACATTAAAAATCGTTGAATACTGAAAGCGGATTTTTAAAATGTTTGAAAAACAAACCATTCATAATTTTCAGATTTTATAACGACCATACTAAATCGATTAGCAGTTGGGGTCACGTTACTTTGACATCACACGTCATGTGCGCCGAGTGCGCTTCAATCAAATATGGCATACAAGTACGGCACTGTAACGTTATATGTGCCATTGTTAATGACGTGATATTGTTAATTATCCAAGTTACGATTGCGGCGCGTTAAATCAAATGGCCGAACATGTGTTATGGCATTGTCCCTTTGTGAATGAGGAACAGGAAGTATTTTTTTTTTTTTTTTAATTTATTTTTTTAGTTGGCTTATATTACATAGTTTACAAACTAATATTTACACTTATTTTACTAACATTTTATTAACATCATTTTACAGTAAACAAAACATTTATTTTTTATTTCATTTCGTTTTTTTTCATTTTTTATACATTTGCGCATCTCTTTATACATTTTCAAGCCTTGACACATAATTCAATTTACCGATTCTGTTTTTTTTTTTTCAAATGGCAGTTTTCTTCTATCCTTATTTCTAGTAATTAACGTATGATTTTTTATTATTTAACGTTAAAAAATAAAAAAATTGAAAACAAGCATATTATAACATGAGTCTTTTTTTTATTGCTATCCAATTGAGTTCTTCTCACTTTTTTCCTGTTTTATTATACATACTTTTCTTAAGCACTGACGTATTTCAATATATATAAATTTCCGTAATCGGCTAAAAATAATACTGTAGAGCAATAAGTAATCTATTTGTGAAATAATTATAGTATTATACATATGAGTTCTGCAGTATGTCTATCTAATTTATTTCTCAATCTACTGAAAAGGTTTTCAGATTTTTTAATTATTTTTTTAAAAAACATGCTCAAAGTTTGCCCATTCACAGTTTATTTTGAGTCTAATATTATACCTAAATACTTCATTTCATCCACTTTCCCGCCAAGTTCTCACAAGTTTCGCCTTCTATATACACATTCATCACGGTTTAGTTTTTTTCTTCCTATTTCCATGTATTTAGTTTTCAGTTTTAGCTTTTTCATTTTTAAGCCATTTTGATATGCTGTTCACTGAATGTTGGACGGTATGATGAGTGTAACCGGACCAATCTGGAATCCTGACTTAGTCAAAAACCGTAGAAACTTTGGATTATTTATTCAGTTTATTAGCTCTTGCGTTAAGAAATGTGAGGTTATCAGGGGTGTCCCATAATATAGCGACGAAAATCTTGTCATCAGTGAAAGTGCAAAATGGTTTGTAAATTATTTATTATGTTAAGTTAAGGGAGCCCCAATGGATATGAACTGACCAAATGTTGTGTGCTATGTAATGTTGCTAACCCTAAGTATTTCATTGTCAAACGTAGTACCTACCTACTAATAATCCTTTCACTGTGACTGGATTTAATTGATGTAGGGTTTAACTTTTAAATAAGCGGTGTAAGGTACATGCATGATTATTTAATCTTTTGGTGACTTATATGCAGGGTGACAGTTGAAAAATTTTCAAATAATTATAATAATCTAAACTGATAATGTTACATTTATAAAACTACTTTAATAGAAATAAACTATTGTGATAAAGAGTTTTTGCTACCTTTTGTATTTGCAATTTGCCAAATTCACAGTAAAGCAGTAGAGTTGAATTCAATTAAAATCACGATATATGAAATTGAAAATTTTTAAAGGGTAACTCGTTTATTGACAAAAACATTGCTTTTTTGTATGCGAGAAAACGATAAGAATACCCACTGTCTTTAAGACGGCTCGGGTATGTGGAGGAAGTACTTTTACGCGCCCTTAATCTTACAGGGCGCGAATCATATTGTTTTTAGGACATTCAAAATATGAGTATTTTTAACCAATATAAAATATCTGACAACAGTCACATAGAAAAAATAATTAAACCATTACCATCGTAATTTTGACATTATAAAAAAACGCACAAACGTTTTTTATCAAAAAAAAATTACCAAGGCCTAAAATGCAGTCAATAAAAATAAAATTAAACACATCAAAAGTTTTCAACTTTATTGACTTAGCGTATTCATTGCCCATATTACTGTTTTACATCAAAATAAAAAAAATCCGTCTTACGTTTAAGATGCTGATCCAGCGCTGCTTTTTGAACGCTCACGCGGTCGTATAAAACACTTTTGTAGCGCGTATTTAGTAAGCAAATACACGCATGAAAACCTTTTTCTACGGCTGCGAGACCATTTGGAATAGCAGCCTATGTAACACATTTTTAAACTAGTATTTCTCTTCGATACTCAAACTTAGGACCTAATGCATGATAGACAAGTGTACTATCCGCTTCTCCATCTAAAATAAGCCCTTTTAAATAAAATTTGACGTTGTCAAAAAAAACATTTTTCAAATATACGCTTTTAGTATTTCTTCCTTGCCTTAAAACACTTTGATCTATTTCTGACCCTCGTGTTCTATAAGGGTGCACCGAGTCTATGCAAAGTAAATCAAATATTCCACGTTCCCTAAATATGACAAAAAAATCGAATGCCAGGAAAAACATTGTGCGCCAAAGATCTAAGAAAAACTTTCTAGCATATTGATTCTGGACTCTACGTTCCTACATAAAAATAACTTTACATTGCGTAATAATAAATTTACCTGGGGTAGGAAAATATAACCCAATTCGACTATTTTACTATGGCAAGCGTTCCGTTTATTGGAAAGAATTTTTTTGATACATTTTTTATTTCTATAATTCAGGTACTTGATTCACTCTGTCATTACGTCATGGGCACTTGCAACACTGGACACATCAAATTCCACTGTTTGTTTCACTGCTTGAATTTGCACTGCACAAATTGTTTCACTGCTTGAATTTGTATTACGGTCGGCAAAAGATTTCAAATCAATATTATCAATCAAAAAAATATGTTATTTATTTGTTAGGAGTCGGTTAAAGTGCAATTCTTTAATTTGATCACTTCTCTATGCTACCCATTGTAACAAAATTGTAAAAATACACAACTTGTATACTGCAATTATTACGAGAAAAGAACAACTATAATCTTCTTTTATGTACATTCCATTTATTTGTTAAAATCAATGAAAAATAATACCAGACCGGTTTTTTTTTTGTTGCATAAAGTTGTAAATAATCTTTTTGGTGTTCCTGATTAGGTCAAATGTATTTATTTCAATGTGCCTAATAAGGCATCATATTTATTTTATATATATTAATTCATTATCTTAGTCAAATTCGCATATTAATTCTCTATTTCTGAGAATTCACTCTCTCGGAAACAAATATACAAATGTCCAAAAATTTTGTATTTGCTATCAGACTTCAATAACCAATTGTTCTAAATATAATTTAGTTTGTAGTTTTTTTGTAATTTTTGCATTTTAAATTGTATTTGCATTTAAAAGTTCTTCGGGCGTTAATAAATAAATAAATAAAAAATAATATTTGCTTTCTCACGACACACCCAAATATATCAACAAAATTTTCATTTAGTCGTAAATAATCAAATTAGAAAATGGAAAACAAGTTGTAATACAGCGGGGTACCTCCTCATGCGGAGCCCGCGACACAACTCACGGAACCACATCACGTCTCGATTGCAACTAACGTTTTTTTAAATGCTATTTCAATAATTCCGAAAAATTTCATTATTTAAATACAACTGTATTTGATTTGAACAAGATGTTTGGTAGAAAAAACGCGAACATTTTGCCCTTACCTAAAACGCCCTTAGATTTGCATGAAAGAAGCTCTAAACTAAAGCGAATAGTCAGCAAGTCTTCGTTTTTACCTCCTATTTAGCCAAAATGAAAATCTCTAAAGACTTGACCACCCTCATACAAAACAGAGCCACTTTAACAAAGTGCACATTGCTAGTTAAAGGGCAGCATAAATTTGGTGATATTGAAGTATGCCATTTTATCTCATTCTCCGGTGGTTATGTTTGCTGCTTGATTTCGTGCGGACATTTTGAAGAAATGAAACTTCAAACGAGAGCTTTAGGGAGATGCACGCTTTGTTAGTTTACTACTAGGGTCGTTTGTTGAAACGTGTAATTTTGACGTTCCCTTTAGAATGATAAGTTTTCAGCGAATGCTAGGTTACAGATAATTGTGCAACGGTTGCATGGTTGAAATATTCAATAGATAACGTACCTTTGAACATGCAAAAGGATTCGTGAAAGAGTGAATAATGTATTTAAATATATACAGTCAGCAGTCAATACCTCCATTTGTAGATCTCTTTTTTTTTTTACTAATTCAAATATTAATAATAATGAAAAAGTAAAACTTTTTTACTGTTTATAAGAAGAAAGTAAAATATACAAACTTTTAATATTTTAAGAAGCGAGAATTTTGAAATTAATTGTTGTATATTTTTACTTAGGATTGCAGTGTAAACACCCCCTCTTTATACCAGAAAACCATTTTAATGAACGTGGGAATTTAAATTGAATAAATCGTAATTTCAATATTAATGCATTATGTGGCGTAGTGATTAACACGCTTGACTCAAGCGGAGAAGGTTCCGAGTTTACTTCTCGGTGAGAACACAAAAATTAAATGTAATTTTTCTCAAGCCTGTGTGTTCTGTGCTGTGATTTACAGCGGTAATTGGGCCTCGTGGCCTGTAGTGAAATATAAAAAAATACTTTTACAAAACATATTTATATTTCACTAAAATTGCCCCATTTACTATGAGTTCATATAGAGGGCTTATGTCGGATGTTATCATTCTTCCTCATGTCTATGTTGCAATTACACAAATGGTTGCAAAAAATGTTTGAAATAAATTACATTTACTGTTAAAATATATTTCCAATGCGGGATTTTTATAAATCTGTTAACATTAACTTAGATTATTGTTATCATTTTGTTAAAAACTCATTTAACTCCACACCTTTTTTTAGATTTTTTTTTTTTTTTCATTATAAGGCAAAATGGTTGAGATTTAATACGAAAGTTTCGATTCGATCATGCCAAACATGTTGAAAAATGCGTCCATTCAAATTGAACACTGTATTGATTTATTTATGAATTTGTATAAATAACTCAACTTTTTATTTATGCGTCGACGGGATAATCATTACATGAACTAACATAAAATTACTTGCGTTGCTATTTAAATTGTTTTTTATTTGTTTATTTTTATAAATTTGCCAGAATTTTAGGCAGATTTTTTTTAGTCTGATTTTTCCAAATGTGTATGGTTTAAATTGTCAACATGGGAGGATGTACTGTTTTTGTTATTATTTGTAAATATTATGATACAACATTTTTATCACTTTAATAGGGACCAACAAGTAAACTACTACTCGCTGCCCTAGATTTTGTATGTTCAATAAACCATTTTGAAAATTTTACAGGAGATATCATTTTTGTTTTTAAAGTCAAATAAGTCATTTATTATATAAATAAAAGACAAGCGTTACTTTAATCTACAAATTTGGAATATCCAATGACCGGTTTCATCGCTTTCGCGACATCTTCGAGACTGGTATATTTATTAAGGAGTTCAATATATTTATTTAAAACAGAGGTAAGGATACATAATTCAAAATTAGATGAAAGCAAATTAAATAAAGCTATTTTTTTAAAGTTAACTAATGAGTTGTTATTATGCTATTTAATGAGTTTAAGTATTTTATTTTTAGTGTCCCATCCTTCGTGAGTGTAATTTTTGTCAATTATGATTTCTGAAAAACAAAGGGTAAAAAGTCATTAGTAAAAATATATTACAATTTGTATAGTAATAGAGAATGCATTAGGATAACACGCGTGCATTCTTCATTACCATACCCATTGTAATATATTTTTTCTAATGACTTTTGACATAAGGATAACACACGTGCATTTTCCATTACTATACCCATTGTAATATATTTTTACTAATGAATTTTTACCCTTTGTTTTTCAGAAATCATAATTGACAAAAATCACACTCACGAAGGATGTGACACTAAAAATAAAATACTTCAACTCATTAAATAGCATAATAACAACTCATTAGTCAACTAAAAAAAAATAGCTTCATTTAATTTGCTTTCATCTAATTTTGAATTATGTATCTTTACCTCTGTTTTGTATAAATACATTAAAGTCTTTAATAAAGATACCAGTCTCAAAGATGTCGCGAAATCGATGAAACCGGTCACTGGATATTCCAAATTTGTGGATTAAAGTATCCCTCGTCTTTTATTCATATAATAAATTAAAATGAAATTCCATCAAGAATTTTCACTAACAAACTTAAATGTTTCAAATAAGTAAAATCAGTAAGTGTAGGTTGGCACTCAAAAAATACTGAAAATACTATTTAATAACGGGAAAAAAAAAATTATCTTACTACATGGACGCGTAATAAGATAATGAACATATTGACATTCAATTTCGCTAAAATGGTCTATTGAACATACAAGGACAAAGGCAGCGTTCTGCTACAACTAATACTCGTCACTATACTGATTGATGTTATGCAAAACTTCCAGGGCCGCGATTATGATCGCTATCTTCGTAGGTATAAATTAAAATCAAGATTTTACTTTATACCATCTCAATAATCATATTTTTTTTATTTTTGCACCACGATAGGCCAGGAGGCCCAATTACAGCGGTGAATTACATCACAGAACACCCAGGCTTGAGAAAAATCACATTTAATTTTTGTGTTCTCACCGGAAATGGAACCCGGAACCTTCCGTCTGTAAGTCAAGCGTCTTGACCACTACACCACGGAGGCCGCCGAAGACGGTATAAAGTAAAAACAATATTTTTGTACGAATATGTGTATATTTGAAAAAAAAAAAAGTCTCTTCGTCGGTAACTTGTAATTAAACATGCTTCGAAAAAAAAAATTACACACGTTCTATTTTTCACTTTGTACATACAATTTGACAAAAATTTTTCATAAAAATACATCCTAGGGCCCTAGATTACAAAAAGAAGTTTACATTTATCTGCAATTTTATCTACAAAGTAAAATCAAACTTTCTGTATGTAAAGCAGAATATGTTTACATTTTTTTCTTAAAAACATGTTCAATTATAGGTTACCGACAAAGATATTTGAAATGTTCATGCAAATATACTGCTTTTCGTACACATATATCGGGTTTTCTTTATAGACAGTCGAAGATAACTCTGTTAACTTCCCATTGTAATCGGGGCTCTGGTCCTACTCCAAGAATGCGTAAATTTTAATGTACGACGTTTGGCGAACGTAGGATTTATTGAAGAAAACATTTTTTTCTGTATTGTACGCCAAATTAAATTGTGTACTTTACATTTATGCATGATAAACTAATAAAAAAATCTTTTTTCAAAAAGTAATTATTTGTTGAAATCATTCCATTTCACTGTTGGACCCTGTATGAAAACAAATTACGATGATGATCGAACACCGATCGTTTGCTTTATATCTTTTACAGTAATCTACTCGCTAAATTTTAATAACATCTAAATTCATATCTTTAATTCAGGAGTCGACCGTCTCTTTGCCGTCTCAGCAAAATAGCGTGAAATCTAATTCAAATCGTTCCCCGTCTGAATTTTCAGCCTTTTCCTTTTAGATCCGAAGGCCGATAATCTCCAAAGCCGTCTTAACTTCGTCCAATTGCCAAATTAGATCAATTTCGGAAATTCTTCGTCGATTCGCTTATGTTCGGAAACTCTAGAGGAAAATTTTGATTCGTGCCTTGGAAATAATTAGGGTGAGTTGAAGCTAAGTGGTGAAATCAACTTTTGCCAAACTTATAAGCCGAAAAAAAAACTACTTTCTCAATACGTTGATATTTCAACAAATGAGAAGCTTTTTTTGGGAAAAGAATGACGTCTAGACATTTAAAGTATATATTTATTGCATTGGAAAGCCAACAGACATTTGTAAATTTATAATATACAATTATATTATTAATACATATCAAAAAGTCCAATTAGAGGCTTCCACATAATACTAGAATTGTAAATGTTGTCACATAAAAATTATACAAGACATAAAATGATTAATGATATAATATTACTAAAAAGTCAGTGTAACACATATTATTAAAAATATATCTACTTTTGAATATAAGTCACGCAGTTGCACATTATAATATATAATACAAATAAAGTTGACCATACAGTGTACATTTATTATGTGCCTACATACAGAACTGCACATAACCTGCATAATGTAATATCATAATAGCTGCGGATTCAAGGCGCAATATCATAACTTGAAGTTTTTTTGGAAATTTCATTTTTGAAGGAAGTAAAAGATATGTTATTAATATCAATACAATTTAAATTCTGATCACACATAATACAGATTATATTAACAAATAAATTTTGAAAAGATTTACTTTGTATGTTTTTGTATAACGTGTTATCAGCATTTCTGATTTAATTCAGTTAAATAAATTCAATGTTAAAACTTATTAAAGTATTCAAAATAAAATACTTTTATTGGATTGAATTCTACTTTCTTTTTTAGGTTTGATAATGACCTTACAAGACGAAACGAGTCACATCTTACATTCTTGTAATCACTCTGTATTTGCATGCAGACATCGCTTCCTCTACATCTATACATATTCTAATGCACGCACGTCTATTATTCCTACTCTTGACATGTCCATTTTCAAGTATTTGATGAACTTGATCATGCCATGTCTTTCTTATTCTTCCTCGTATTCTACATCCAACAACATTCACGTCGTAGATCCTTTTCGCCGTTCTTTCGCTGTCCATTCGCTCTACATTTTCAAGCCAACGCAGCACCCCTTTCTTGATTCTGTCGATAATGCATGTCTCAGCCTTACATAGTTCACGGATCTCCACGTTTGTGGCTCTCATAAATAGTTTTACAACACATTTGCCCGAGAGATCGCGTTTCAACAGCATTCAAACTACTCATAATTATTTTTCCAAATCTATATTTTGCTCTTATAAATAAGGGTTGGCACTAGAACTCCATTGTGAACTGCTAGTTTTGAAACTGATTCCAATAAGAGTATTTTATTTTGGATACCTTACCAAAATTTTACAATAAATAATTTGATATTTTGTGTCAAAAAGATGGTAAAAATAGTACGTTATTCAAAAGAAAATTTTCTGTTCTACAAGAAATTGTATTTATTTATGTAACACATATTACTTTTTATTTTATTTGGAATCCCATTAAAGTCCGAGAATGTTTCTTAGAGCTCTATTTTGAAGAACTTGTATTTTCGAGATCTGATTTTTGCTGGCAAAACCCCATATTCATGATAGATACGATAGGTGGAAATGAATCATAGCGTAGTAGACGGCAAACAAAACGGAATGAGGAAGCAAGCCTCGAAGTCTATGCAATACGCCAGTTACGGGTGATATTTTTAATTTAACATGCTCAAATTGGTAGCTCTATGAAAGTTTGGAGTCAATAAATAGTCCCAAGTATTTAGTTACATTGGTCTTTTCAATTTAGCCAGATCCGAGAAAAATATTGATATTTAAGTCCTGTTTGTTCCCAAAAATCATATAACACGTTTTTTTAAAATATTTAAACATAATTTATTTAATCTCATCCAGTCAGCTAGACTATTGAAATCTGTCTCCATTATGTTTTCGAGTTCTTGTAATACGATATATTGGTTATACTCAAACCGGTAGACCAAACATATATTTCAGTGACGAAATTACAAAGTTATTAGGGTGAATAATACAGATGATCATAAATGATTGGTTGGGTTATTGATTGTTCTTAGAACAAAGCTTCCTTCCTTTTCCCGGAAACACAATTTGACGTATCCTTTGTATATCCATATATGTACTTTTAATACAAGTTTAGAATCCTTTGAAATCTGTCATAAAGGACCATCAGATCATTCAATAATTTTGAGATTATTTTGGGGAACTGGTCATAAGTTCTGATTGCTCAAATAACCAGTAATCAGCATTATTTTGAACTAAAGTCAGCCACACGCAAAATGTAAATAAAAGTTGAAAATAATAGATTTCAAACAGAGATATAACAATTAAAGAGGATTTCATTTAACGTTTTAATACGAATCGGATACTACATAATTACGTTAATGACACAACATTAACTGTTATATCCAGTGATAAACACTTCGCGACTCAACAAAAACAACAACAAACCATCACGCCGTTTCCCCGTTGGGGTAGGCAGAGAGGATAGAATGCCATAACATTCTTTCTTGGCATACATACCTCGCTTCCTCTACATTCATACATCTTCTCATGCATGCACGCCGATTATTCCTACTTTTGACATGTCCATCTTCAAGTATTTGATGGACTTGATCGTGCCATGTCTTTCTCGGTCTTCCACGTTTTTTGCATCCATCAACTGCCACTTCGCGACTCACGTGGTAAAAATTTAAATGCACTTTCAATATTTTAAAAAACCGAAACAAATATAAATATGCTCCTGTCTCCGGGCCGGGTGGAGTGAAAAATACAGTTCTGTGTTTTAAATATGAAGGCTACCCTAGTTATTTCCACAAGGTAGCTACTCTCATCCTCCTTTATCAAAAAGTACTGGAAATAAGTCCGCCTCGTTTCCAGTTTTACAGCGAATTTCATTGCCTTTGCACTAGCATCTGAAGCGTCAGACTGATCATGTTTCTTTGTTTTTTTTAATATTTAGGTACCATGCGGTTGGTACATTAACGCAGTGCCCTATGGATCATTAAGAGCAGAAAGGGAATAACACTGTTGGCTTATGTATAAGTCACTGCACAACTCTGCTTCAGAATATCTAAGGGAACTCTGCATTCCAGATAAACTAGCTGACAGACGTCTTACGCTTAGATCAGCTAGATGTACTTCAAGAGGAAAAGTAATTATACATCTACGCAAACAGCGCACTAAATTTGGCGAATGCGCATTTGCGGTCGCAGGCCCTATGGCATTGAATGCTCTCCCAGTAGAGGTGCGAAACTGTAAGAGTGAAATAATGTTTTAGAAAAAAGTTAAAACCCACTTGTTATGTAAATAATTTGAATAAATCCTTAGCATGTACAAATTACATTGTTTTTTTTAATATTACAAATTTAAAAAATTGAAATTAAATTTATTTATTTATATAATCACTTTGTAAAGCACCCTTGAGGTATAATATTACGAAAATGGCGCTTTATAAGTTATCCATGATAATAATTAAAATAATAATAACACATTTTAAAACAGTTTCAATTCGATTTTTTTGTAAAAAATATGAGAAAATTTACTCTTTAAACTTCATAAGGTTATTTAAAATCTCTCTTTTACTATATTTGTAAAAAGATCATTTCTTTACTGACCAGATATGACGTTTAATAATATGACTTGACTTTATGTGTTTATACATTTCGAGTGACGGTATATGGACTAGAAACCATGTCTGTGACACAGAAAAGCAGCCAGAAACTAAAATGCACTCAACGATCCATGGAAAAGCAGATGCTCAGACAGTAAAATGAGGCGAATGGAACGTGCAGTAAAATTAAAATGGCAATGGCCAGGACTCTTGGCGAATCAAAACGATAGCAGGTGAATTGCCAGAATAATAAAGTGGAGACCATGGTCAAACAAAAGAAGTGTTCGAAGGCCACAAAGAAGGTGGGTCGTAGGATGGGTGATAGGAAGGAATGGGGACGTTTGCAAGAGGCCTTTGTCCAGCAGTGGAAAGAACAAAACTGAAAAAGAAGAATAAGGAAATGACCATAATAGATTTTAAAATTAAAAATAAGTAAATGAAAAAATACGCTTTTAGGTTTATTTCAATTACGAATTGTCAATTATAATTCGGTTTACGTAAATCATTCCAGATTTATTAGAGCGAAGCGTTCAAAATTACATTGTGACATACTCATCGAAATTGACACATAATCGTTCATGCATAGACATTAACATAATTTCCTCCCGGTTAGTTTACTTCCCTTACATTTTCTGTAAAAAAGTTTAAAAAATACATTAATTTTTGATTTTGATCAAAATTAAATAGTTGTTTGTCGGCCTCGTGGTGTAGTGGTCAGCGCGTTTTGCCTACCATGCAAGAGATCTCGGGTTCGATTCCCGACTCGATTAACATGTAATATTTATTTTGTTTTTACAATATTTCATAGATCCTGGACTGGCAGCTGAAGATTGATCTTCTTGCCTTTAGGTAGCTAAAATGTTTAAAATATGCGGCAATTGGTGTACCAATGTAGACCTATGCACCATTCAGTGCAAAAAAAAAAGATAATTTATGTAATTGTAATTTATTTGTACTAAGCACGTTAAATTTTTTTGTTGTTGTTTATTCCAGAGAAACTGCTGATGGTGGTAAATAGTAAGCTGTTAAATCTTTATAATATCGTCAGTTTCAACAAAAGTTGTGAAATACCTATTTTAAAAAAATCATCTCTCAATCTTTTTTAAATTAAATTTAATATTTTAAAAACGATGATACCTAAGCAACTCACTCATAATCATTCCCCTTTTCACACCCCGTGGTGCATAAGTCACTGCAGTGGTAAACCTAATGCAGCATGTATCAAGCATCTGTTACATGACAATAAACTGACCAGTCTTCCACGCTTGGTTTCAGTCAAGGAACAATGAAATATTGCAGTTAACCACCTTTAAAATCAATATTTTACGTTCATCCTGTCAGGAACGAACCCAGGATTTCAAGAATGGTAGACAAATGCGCCAACCACTTCACAACTAGGCGGATTTATCTCCATTCGGTTTCTTTATTCAGAGTTGAGCAGCCATCGTGTCGAAAACTCTCGTCCTGGGTCATGGTTCCATTTCACACACAGAACTGCATTTTTCATCACCCTGGACACAATATTATACAGATAATTAACTTTCCTCTGAAACATTACGCCTGTTTTACAAGATATTGTATAAGCTTTTACGTTAAATATGCTCTTTTGTTTGATTACAAGCCTTCAAAATAGAATGTCAAGTAGACAAAAGTTATCATTTTCGACATCTTATATTTGAGTTCAATCGATAGAATAAAGAAATAAAAAAAATGATAAATCGTAATGTTTACCATTTCATTTTAGTTTTAGTGTTCATTTTGAAAAAAAAAAAAAACAGGTATAACTTATGTAAACATCTAATATTTAAAAATTTTACTGTTCATTTTTTAAATTAAATTTAAAAAATGCATATTGAAATACATGTGATGTTATTTTACATTACTATCCACCCACTTTCACATATTTGTAACTAATATTACTTAAGTCGCTAGTAACGACTTACACAAGAAACATCGATTTTTATTTATCTGTTCATAGGTCTTTATTCAACCAAAGTTTTACAATATCCCTATATATTTTCTTTGTAAATACAGAGCGCCCCTTTTTTAGGGAAAAATCTTATCTTAAAAACGTAGGAGATATTAATGCCATAGTAATATCGACGTACTTTTTTTACCCGAGGGAGCTGTTCAGAAAATATTTATCACCCCTTGAAATTTACCCCTAAGAACTGTTTTCTCATTTTTCTTGTGACAAAATAATACGTACTTTTTTGACATGTGTATCGTAGGCAATTTTTATCGTAATTGTTTAATAAATCTCTGAGTGTATAAGTAGTATCTCGGAGTAAGTCGTCGAAGAAACGATATATTTCTTAAATTAATGGTAGTGTTCACAGTACCCAGGATAACCGAGATAATTTTTTTAATTATGAGGTGTCTGATATTTATTTTCTGAAGCCTAAATGCCACTTAATTAAGTTAACATATTTATCAATTGTTTTATACAAAATCTTGATGTTTATATTTTAATGAATTCATTTAAAAAGATTCGTCGAAAATTAATTATAAACGCGTAAATGCTTTTTATAATATTTACCTTAAAGTTTATAATAATTTTTACTTTCTATCTAAGGCCCTTTACTGTATTTTTTTTATTTAACTTCGTCGGGATAACAACACTACACCAACATGCAAATACCATAACACACCTTCACCATAGTAGATTTGCAAAAATATAAAATCGACATGAATTAAATATGATAAAATAGTAAACTTGTTAATCTTATCAATTACAAATAATAAAAATAATAAAAATGCACGGTTATCTTAAATATAAAATAATGAAGATGGAGAATTACAAGAAGGGAATGTATGTCAAAATAGAGAAAAAACTCTTAAAATTGTTAATATTGTCCATTTTTTCCTGTAATTTGAATACCTGAAACCTTAAACACATATGGCTTTCGCACAAATATGTTTTTCTTTTGTGACCCCGGGAGTATTCAATATTCTGAATGAACATATATGAATCGCCATCTTCAGGAGAAATATTCGAAATTGGATTTCGTCTAGGGGAAGATTCGTATCTTGCAGGGCTGATGTTATGAACGAATTTTGTATGCGTTTAGCGCGTATTTACGTACTAAATACGCGTTAAAATTGCGTTTATAATACCAACCCAGAGATTGCTGTGAGACATTGCATACAATTGTTTGCTGTTTATCATTATGTGAGGCACACTGCACACTGCACACATAATGTGTGTGTTCTTCCATAATACAGTGATAAAATATTGTTATTATGTTATAATTTTTATTTTTGCATAATAAAATATGTGTGCCTCCACTTTCCATTATGTTAATTAAATAAAGGGTTTTTGTTTGAATTGAGGTTGAGATACGTTATTTTTTTTATTTAACGTAAACACATATGTTCATAAACAAACGGTTTTTTAAATGTTTCAAATAAATTGTATATAAAAAACACTCATTTAATTTAGGCTCGTCATAGCAAAATACAATATTATTCTATAAATAAAACAAGGAACACGTATCAAGTCTTGTTTTAAATGTAGATTTGTGTGCCATCATAGCCACACAAGGGTTAATATAATGTGTACTGATGTAATTTTAAATAAATCAGTATAAAATAAATAGTCCATATTGAAAAAAAATGTTCGTCTTTTGAACTAATACATGTTTAAAATTTTAATACGCAGTACGTTCAAAAACTAAGTCATTAAATTAATGTACCTACATACCTAAGCGATGAATATTATTTCTCCTATTTGAATTTAGTTTCAATAATATTAAATCCCTTCATACTAATACAAACATAACGTCAACCCTTACCAATGTCTTCTTAGAAAGGATTAGTGAAATCCTAGGAGAGAAGCTCTTGTAACAAATCCCTTAGTTCAATCAATTTTGGCTTGAATTGTTGATTTAATTGGAATCAATTCAAATGTTTGCGCTAATCAACCAAATACATATATTTAATATTAAACATAAATAAAATACAACAAGCGTTATGAATTTCCGCAAATGTCGTTAAAATGAGCGAAATCTAAAAAAAATTGTTGATTTTATTTATTTCTGAGTTTTTAACCAAAAGGTTAAATTAATTTATAAAAAAAAATTGTTCAAAAATAAAATACGTTAAATTTCCTTGAAAATATTTAAACATTCTAAATAGAGCATTTAAAGGCGGTTAAAAAAACATGTTTTTAATTTTAGTGTAAATTAAGTAAATAGCGTGGTTCAAATTGAGATAAAACCAAAAAACGTTATTTATCTACCCCTGTTTTAAAATCAGTATTCAGAACATTTGGGCATTTTAAGATCAATTTTGCCAACAATATTTTAAGTATTTGACAGGCACCGTGGCGCAGTTAGTTACATGGCCAACTGTAAAACAGGCGGCACGGGTTCGATCAAAAGAAAAACTCTTTTTTTTTTCTTAATTTGTCTGGGAGTTGTGGTGCATATATTTTTTATACCTCTTTTCATATCTCCTTTTTCCTACGTGCTATTAAATAGAGACTTGGCGGGTTATTCCTTTAAAAAAAATGTCCAAATATTTGTAAACAAAACTAGATTCTACGCCGTAGCGAGTTATTAAGATTGACATTTATGTTCTAGCTTTTTCTGCAAGCATTTGGACGAATTTAAAGTATTGTTATTTTAGCTTACTGACATTAAAAGTATAAAAATAAAAAAAAGTATTGAAGGCACTGCCTGTTAAATAAAATATTTTGGCTAGATGAAAATCATTCATATGAATTAAGGTTTCGGTGTTTTTACTTCACAAAAGTTAACAGGCGTAAGAGTTGAGGAAATGTGGGTGTTCAATCACGAGCAAATATATATATATATATATATATATATATATTTGGATAATTTATATAACGCCGTTTTTGTGAAAATCACCTCAAGGGCGCTGTACAATAAATAAATATCCCACCACGTCTTGCTGCTACAAAGCGCATGGACGGTTGGCATTCTTGTTCCTCGTCTCCAATTATGATATACAGGAGCTAGATTACAGCACGTCTTGCAGCTACAGAGCGCATAGACAATAAGAAATCAAGCCCCTATTTACATTTTTTATTTGACAATAAAGTTTAGGGATTTAGTGATATTTAAAAAAATTAATAAAAAACAAATTTATAAAAATATAAGTTAGATAACAACAAGTCTTGCAGCTACTGAGCGCATGGACCGTTGAAATTCTAGACCTCATTGACTAAATTCGGATATTTCATCGTCGATAACATTTACCTATTGAAACTAGATTACTAATCGTCTTGCAGCTACAAAATGCATGGACGAGTGAAATTCTGGTAACTTAAAATTATCAATAAATTTACAAAAACAAACATTGAGCAAAATAGTAAATTTGCTCAATGTTTGTTTTTAAATGTCACGCAGTGTATCAAGTTTTATTATTTATATCACTACAGAGATGGGTAGAACTTTTGTTTCAAGATTATGGATATTCGAGCGTTTACAGGGCTTATGACCTGTCATAGGTTGGGTTCAAGTTTTAAACTTAACCAGCGACAAATTTCAAAATGACGGTTCATAACCCCGTTAAATGTTTAGACGTCCATATTCCCTTCTCAAAAATGTTGTTGCCCTCTGTTGCAACATAATTTTTTTATTTTGTTATTCTAAACGAAAATGTTTATTAAAATATTTGTTTTCTTAAATATTTTTGTTAACATTTAATTAACGTTATAAAAAAAAAATGTGCTAGTAATGTTATTTCACCAAACATTTCATAAAAACAAAAGAAAAAAATTGTAAAAGAATAATTTAATCTGATATCAAAAACATCGTTTTGTTAGCATTGTAAATTGTGATATTCATAGAATTAAGAACAGTCCAGAGACCGCAAACGCACATCAAACGAAGTCGACTAAACTACTCTTAAACGGGTAGTTTTACATTTTGACCAATTAGTTTCTTTGTAGACGTCGCTCAGTGCGCAACTCCCGATTTGAATTTAACTATGCCGTGTTGTGTCGTTTGAAAGTTTAGAAATAATGCTGGGATCTTTAAGAAACAGGGCGGGATCACATTTCATTTGTAATGAGCAAATGCATGTGTAAGTAGCAAATGCATTACTTAAAAATTAAAACATTTTTACATCTATCAGATTGTAAAAGAAAACCAAGACATTTTTTAAGTGATGCCAGATCAGTAAAAAATTTTACCTTACTTTGATCATTTAATGGAAGAGCTAATGAAAATTGGACCTCGGAATTAATAACGCCGTGGTGGACATTTAACCGACATTATCTTTAAAATATCAAATATTATTTAACATGATATAAAAATATCAGTTTGATAAAAAAAAAAAATTGTTTAATATTTTAAGTTCAAAGTTCATTAATTCGATTACTCTTATTAAATGACCCTTTACTTATTTACTCTGTTGTGTCAATCAATGTTTTCGAATGCATAATAAAATTGTAGAAAAATGAACAAATTGCTTTTTTTTACCTTACATTTGTGTCATGATTATATTTTTTCCCATCTGGCAACATAACATTACATGATGCATTCAAATATGATTCTACGCTCCATCTAAACTATTCTTAATTCTAAAGTGATAGTGATAACTAACCAGTGTTTGTTCAATAAAAATCAAGGCATTGAAAAACAAATTAACTTTTTGGAGCCTAGGCCTGAAAAATATATAGGCGGAAAAAAAACACTAATGTCCTAACAAGACGAAACGCGTCACAGTATACCCTCTTAAAAAGCTTGCTTTCGGAGCTTTTAAGAAAAAATAAGAATAAACTTTTAAAGAAATGTATTTCCTTTAATTTTGAATTTTGCAGCGTTCTGCGTTGTCGACAAAAGCAGTCTTCACAGTTAGACGGTAAAACGGAAAAAACTAAGATGGCGACATTATGTCAGATTTTTACATGGCTGAAGTAAATAAGAAATATAGATTGTTGGAATAAATCATTATGGCAAATTGGAAAGAGATTGATTTAATAAACTTAATAAGGGTTTCTTTGTTTTTACAGGTAAGAGTGTTTATTTATTTATTTATATAAACAAATTATATATACATACAGTTTACAAACATATGCATAAAGGCGGGCGATTTCTTTTTACGTACCCAAACTGTTCAATTTGAGAAAATCAGTAGTATATTAACATATTATTGATACACAGTGTTGATAAAAATATGTTAATTAAGTTTGTTTTGTGATTTTATTTTATTTTTATTTTATTAACATAAACGGCAAATCTGCCTTTTACAAATATTTATAATATTAATTTATTTGGCTTAATATATTTTATTTTTTTTCAAAAACATGAATATTAAAAACAAGATTAAAAAAAAAAAAAAAAAATCACACCAAAAATTATACAAGATTTATATTTTAAAAAATAACCTAAAAATTATACAGTATATTCAGTAGAAAATTTAAATAATAAAACATTCTACAGTAAAACAACAAGAAAATCATAAGTACTGTTTCACACAGCTAGGCAAAGTGAACAAAAACTGTATATGAAATGCATGAATAAATAAATATAATTACCATTCACCATCTTTGAAAAAGTTAAAAGGTTTGTTCTATAGGAACAATACCCTACACTAAATATATCAGATACGTGGGAATAACTATTGCCGAGTTCATGAAGTCTATTTAATACTGCATTACAAGTATACACTGTCCGTGAATTGTTGCTACAAAACGGTGGCACCTGTCTAGTCATTCTTCCAGTGATGTAAAATTAAAAAAATATAACTTTGTAAAGAGCAGCACGGGTGTTTTATTAGTTAATCAATTGAAAGGAATAAATATTAAAAATATTTTAGAAAGAGATTGAAAAAATTATAAAAACCTTGAAAGCTTAATATAGCGAGAAGTTAATTCTAATGTTCACTATAAATAATAACCACCGTCTCAGAGGTCATTCATTAAAATTAAACACTACCTCCTTCACATTCAACCTCAAGAAGAACTTTCTGACAAACCGAGTTGTGGAACAATGGAAAAGCCTTCTCGGGAAAGTGATTGGTACTCGATCGGTTAAAGCGTTCAAAAAACCACCCAAACGAACAAATAAATTTATGTTGTTTTCTATTTATATTTTCTTTGTTTAAAACACAATGCATTAAATATACACTTAATGAATTAATGCTAGTATTGTTTATAAAATATAAATATACCAATAAAAATAATTAATGAAATCCAATTTTGTAAATATAATTTTAATTTACCAGCTAAACAGATTCACCATTTTTTTTTACTTACTATTTCAAACTTGCCGTCCCTTTTTTAGCGAAGAATAGGGAAATGTACCTTTTAAAAAATATTTTAGAAATTAATAGGAGACCGAAATATTGTTAAGTACAAAAAAATTTGTATTTATTAAGTAGCGTAAAAAATCTGTACCTCAGAGGCAGACGGATGCAAATCCAGAATTTGATGAAATGACATTTCGATTTTCGCATCCAGATTTTGAAGAAATGTAAGTTTTAAAAGAATGAACCAATGTATTAAGATATTAAAAATACAAATGAACGCTTTTAGTTATTGGAAATCACTTAGAGAAAGTAGATTTTTTAGACTTTGGTTGAACATCTGACTTTTGGGTTTGCATCTGTCTGCCTCTGAGGTACAGAAATATTTTCACCACAAAGATGTAAAAGATTAATTTTTGACTTTGTTGTGGCGTCTGGTAGACATAATTCTTTTGTATTTTGTAGAAGTAAAAAAAAAAAAAAAATTATAAAATACATTTTGTTAACGTCTCCAATCATCATGCTACACCGGCTTGGAAATGAATATTATAGAGAAACCGAAATGTTCCTTTTTTCATTGTCAGTTTTCACAGTAAAATTTTTTACCGTCATAATTTTTTTTTTCGTTATTCGCATGATTTAAAAATTACTGTGACTACTTTACTTACCTTTCCTACACTTATGATTATAATATCTACTAAAAACTTTATTTTTTCTTACGTGTAATCATTTTAATTGTTCCTACACATTTAATTATGTACATATAATGGGCGAATCGTGAAAATAAGTGATTATGCACAGCTTACCATTATATTTGACTTACGATAATAATGTTTTATAGTAACCATGTTTATGGGAAAATAAATAAAATAAATGCTTTTTACTATTAATCACCACCACCATTTATATCTTTCTACAAAAAAATATCTATGAAGTACGCCCAGCCCATTCTCAGTGAACGACGAAACCAGCCGATTACCTTAGCTTATTCCATTCCAAAAAGGCTACTGTTAACCCTTTAACTCAAATCAGCTTTTTTAGTACTAAAACAACTTTGCAGATTACAAATATTATTTGAAGAGTCTCTATTTGGACACTAGTATTTCGAGCACTTTTTCCGAAGAACTGTTTTTCTTTGATGGAATACCGTTATTATATTTATTATGTATCACATAAGACATGCGGCGCTTGCAGTGGCCATTTTTAGCATTATTCATTTTAAATGGAATCGGCCAGTGCTCAGTATTGAGAATTTAATCACTATGGAAATATCTTCTGAATGTCATTGTGATATTTGTTAATAAATTTTTGTACAAGTATTGTATTAAAGTAGTGAATAAAAAAGCGACGAATACCTCAAGAAGACATAAATGCATTTCATACTTGGTGCAAAACTAATAACATGGAACTTAACATCGATAAATGCAAAATTATTTCATACCATAAATGTAAACATCCTTTTATTTTTGATTATAAACTTAATGGCCAAGTTCTTTCGATTGTCACCTCTATAAGAGATCTTGGAGTGATCCTAGATAATAAACTAACTTTTCTGGAACACTTTGATAATATAGTAAACAGATCCTTAAAAATTTTAGGCTTTATTAATAGAACTACGTCTGATTTCCAAAGTATGCTTACACTTAAAACACTTTATTGCTCTTTAGTTCGCCCTATTCTTGAATATGCATCTGTAATCTGGTCCCCTCATTATGCTGTTCATATCAAGCGCCTTGAATCAGTTCAACATCGTTTTATAAGAAAAATTGCATGGAAGATGGGATTGGAAAGAGGAGACTATTCATATTCTGATATGGAGAGGTTTTTAAGCATATCAAGTCTTGAAAAACGCAGATGCATTGCAGATATAATCTGCATGTATAAAATTATGAACTGTCTCATTGATGCCCCTGAAATTTTGCAAAAGATTCTTTTTAACGTTCCCACCCGTAGACTAAGAAATAATGAAATGCTTTTCCTCGGTCACTACAGGACCAATTATGGTGCACAGTCGCCTTTGCCCAGAATGATCAGGCGGGTGAACGATCATCAAGATCTTGATTATTATGGTGTAAGGATGTCTTTCTTTACAAATCAGCTAAAGAATCTGTATAGTTAGCCTATGCTTTTTACTTAATCTAAAAAATCTATCATCTGTCTTTGCTGCTTATTTCTGTTCCTTATATTTTTTTATTCCTTTGTAAAAATTTCTTTTAATTGTAATGTTTATAATGGACTTTGTCCGTAAATAAATAAATAAATAAATAAATAAATAAATAAATGGTTAATAATAATTGTTGTTTGAATTGATTTTTACAGAACCACAGAAAAAATAGTAATTTATAATAATATTACTTACACATTATGTACTTATAAGTATATAAAGGTACAAATTAATGGTTTAGTTTTGTAGATTACCTATTAAATAAACCACGGCTCGCCACTGGTACATATATACTTTGATGAAGCATTTTATCGTTGTGTCTATTTATGTAGTCATACTGTTCATACAATTATGTAATGGGATTTTTTTTAAATTGTCTTTATTACACGAAAACCTACATATTACTTGTTTTACCATACAAAAACATTTTTCTACCTATCACATTAAAGTCCTCTTAGCGTGTAAAAATAATGAAATACACTTATTTTGGTAAATTTATACTTTTATGCAGCATTTTATCATGTCTATTTTTGTAGTCATATTGTTTTTACAATTATTGTCATTATTTTCATGCGATATTTGTTATTTTAAATTGTCGTTTATTAAATATATACCTACATATTACTAGTTACACCATAAAACTTTTTAATTTTATGCCTGTCACGTTTAAGTCCTCTGAGCGTGTATAGATAATGAAATAAACCAAATTTGTAAATTGTTTCAAAATCTGAACTCTGAAGGAAAGTTTAAATGAAGGTTCGCCTTCTATTGAATTGAACTGACTTTGGTTACATTGATTAAAATAATAGAGGCTTTCATGCAACTTTATCAATCCAGTGTATGTTCGTTTTCGCCGAGGCCATGAAAACATTATTTGAACCTACCCTAAGTCAGTTAGGGGAGGCAATGAATGAATGCTCTACATTGTACTCCGAACATTTCAACACTAACCACCCCTTGGGTTCTTCATAACACAATGAGGACGTAATATACACCAATGGTCAAATTAAAAGACGTTAAATTTATTAACCAGTTACATTCAAACTTTTCCGTTTTATAATTTTAAAAATTTACAGTGCAATTATAACGTGTACACTGGAATAAGGTGCAGAGTCTTATTTGGAAATGAAAATTTTATTTTTTTCACATTTTCATGTCGGGACTTAGCAATTTAAAATAACATACTCAAATAATAACGTCACAAATTCAAATTACGAAATATTGAAATAAAAAGAGCACAAAAGCAGATAATAGGAATCATAAATACAAAATGATAAAGAAAGTTAAAAACATATATAACACTACAAAGTGAAAAATATTTTTGATGTTGGAAAATAAATTGTTATCATTTATAAACATCTTATGATATAATGTATTCTTCACTGGAAAATTTCATGCCAAAGAATATATTCCCCAATACTATTAGTTTTGTGATAAACTAACTTTATTTATTTATCCATATAGACACACATATTACAAAAAAAATCCTACACCTAACTCTATGATGCCAAGAACCTTTATTGAGTTGAGAAACAACATAAATAAAAGTGGAAGCATGCATTTTATTAAATAATACTTTGGTATTATTTTTTTATTGTAAAGTATTATTGGGAAGTATTATTGTTGTTTTTTAAACAACAATTATTAATAAAATAAATAAAACAACTTTGTTTTTAACAACTAATTTTTATTTTTCACCGACCGGTTTCAAAGCAAACAAGCTTCTTTGTCAAGGTTTACGTAACCAATGAATTGATTCCTTTTTATTTTATTTTTTATATATTATTACTTAAACATTAATTGTAATAAACACCTGGACAACACACTTTATATCTAAATTAATAAACTATAATATAATGTAAAAATAAAACATTGTGCTGTTTCTAAAAGACAAATAATTGTTACAAATTGCAGTAATTGCGTGATCATACATTCTTGAGTTAGAGGGTAAGCGTGGTTAAAAAGTAAAAGTGTTCATGTTTTTTTGAGCGCAAGTGTATCTGGCGAATAACCGAGTACACGCGTACAATGGATTCCCATTAAGGTGTGGATCTGAACAAAAGACTCCTTTACTCCATACTGTACTAAACCAAAATGTTTCTCAATTGTTTCACAGATAAATGTGACGTATTCGAATTTCAAAAGAGGTGCCAAGTAGCCTTTGTTACGCAGTAATGAAATTTAACCAACGTATTTCGGTGTTCTGTAGCACGCCCGTCACAAAATAAACCTTGAGTAATTTTAGAGCGCAGAAAACGCGAAAAATAGTAACAAATGAATGCTCTCATTATTTACCGAAGCTGATATTGAATTTATTTGAAGAGCTTCACCGTGTCTGGGAGGGATAATGCCAAGCTGTGTACTGCCACAGATACCCATAGTCTGTGTTGAACCATTTTGTGACTTTTAAAATGCATCGCGCACATAAGGAGTACATACGAGTGCAGAGCAATCTGCATTGGTACATAGTTCGCTCGCATGTATGCTGATCCATATTGTATTAATGATAAAATTAAGCTGTTAAATAAACATTTATTTTAAGGAATAACCCACTAAGCCTCCACGTTAGGGGCTTGTCAGCAGGTAGGAATTCAGAATAAAGAAGGAAACTATGAACACCCAGACCTTCTTCTAATCGTTTTTCTCCCCGATGGGAGTTGTAAATCATCGCAGCAATTCTCACTTTGTTGGCAGATGCCCTGAACAAGGACTGAATGCTGCAATGAAACTAGTCACCCAAGTTCTTTAGCCAAGAGATGCGCCTTCTACCTACACTGCGTCTTTCTTCCATGCTTTTTCGTAAAATGACTTGTCAAATGTTTTAATTTTCCCCTTTCATCACATGCCCAAAGTACTCAAGTAATATTTTCTTTATAGTCTTCAGTACCTCTATATCTTTTTTTCATCCGGCGGAGAACGTTCGTTATTGTTTCGGACTCTGTTAACCCAGAAAATTTTCAATATCCTCCTGTAGCACAACATTTCAAAGGCTTTGATCTTTTTTGAAGTGGTTTGGGTGAGTGTTCACGTTATGATGTCATAAAAAGTACTGAGAAGACATAACATCGTACTACAATGCGCATTCGGAGGTCTAAATAAAATACTGCAAAGAAGGTCACGAATCCCAAAGAAGCAGTCTATTCTAACTTTGATCTGTTGTAAGAAATTCCATTTATTATTAAACCAGCATCCTTATATTTATATTGATGACACTCAAACCAATTGAGAAAAAACCTTTTTGATTTTCTTTCTTGTAACTGATAAAAATCGATCGCGCGACGACCGTTTCACAATTAGTCAACAACTTTGCCTTTCCAAACCAAAACGAAGTTTTTAAGTATAATATATACATATGTATCTGTGTTTAAGCAGATGAGGAATACAGTTGTGTGTGTGAAATATTACAAGAACATTCATTGAGTGTTTTTGAATTAATGTCTTCTTTTAGATATAAATATTTTCGTAAAGAACTCGAGTGGAGAAAAAATGCATTGTTGCATAGTGGTCTAAGCTTTCACCTACCATTTTTGAAGTTCTCGATTCAATTTCAAGAAGAGTCGTCTTAAAATATTGATTTCAAATGTTTTTTGAAATGCAGAATTTCATTGTGCTTGGACTGGCACGTGAACCGTAAACTGTTCACCTTATTTTCATGAAACAAATTATCTGATTTGGTTTACTAATGCAGTGACCTATGCACCACTGAGAGCGGATAGAGGGATGATGATGAATATATTTTAAGTACCAATATTTTTATTTTATTTTTTTTATTCCGTTGCTCGATTTCTGGGAAGATCGACATGAAATACGCATGGAAAAAAAATAATTTCAACGTAATATTTCATAGTCCCTTGAGTGGATCTGAACCAAGCCTTCGTTAACCAAATGGTCGAGACACACTGCAAATGGAGAACCAATACAGTGCTCTATACACCACTGGGTGCATATATATAAGGGATGAAATTGGGATACTATTATGTGGTTTGTTTCACATAGAAATTAACGTATTCATTGTTCGATTTCTTAATAAAACAATTAATGAAGCCTTAATTGATTGTATTGATATAAATAGGTTTAATAAGAAAATCTTTGATACTTAGAATTTTCGGAAAAGCATGTTATTCTGTAATTATGAATATGTAATTAAATTTTAAAACATATTAGACAGTGACAAAATAGTAATAAAAAATGCTTACATACAAAAATATAATAGAAGATAACAACAACACAACAACAACTTTGTAAAGCGCCCTTGAGGTATTATATTACGAAAATGGCGCTATTTAAGTTATCCATAATTATTATTATTAACATTAAAAAATCAAGAACAAATGCACAATAGTAAAAAATACGTTAAAACTGAATAAAAAACTACACTACTAACCAAATAATAGTTAATAGATTTTTTTTTTTAAATAATCCCATATTTGAAAAAATGTTTTAAACAAAATAAATAGAAAAAAAGTACGCAATCTACTTAACGCCCTATAAATTCATATTATTACACTCATTTGATACCTTTTTACTTTCAAATAATAAAGAATCATTTTAAAATTTAATATCTTTAAATACAAAAGAATTTTTCTGCCCGAGTAAATACACATTTATTTTTTTCTTCCATCATCTATTTTCGGATGACAGGCAAAGCCAATTTCTTGCGCTAGGGGAATTCCGTAAGAATAAATAAAAGATAAAAAATATAGATAAGACGGAACAATGGCAGGCCAGGAATGATTCAAACATTTTATTTTAATTTTGGGGATTTAAAAAATATTTTTTACGTGCTTTTTCATTCATAAAAAAATATAGTTTTAGACTTGTAATTTTGCTGGTAATGTATTTTTATTCGTTTAAATAAAAAAAATGTAAAATGTTATTAAGTAGAAAATAGTATGTCAGATATAAAATAAGTTATGAATATAAGTTAATTGTGTGTACAGTGTACACACATATAAAATAATAGTGTAAATATTATAAATTAGGACCAAATATACATGGACAATGGCAGGAAATCATCATCACCAAATCTTTATCAACACCGATGGTGCATATGGTACTTTTTAAGTCTAAAGACTTTTCAGTGAGACGAATTTTTTTTATGACATGTGTATTTTATTCACCCACATATTATGTCAATTTACTTATAACCATATAATATTTATTCAGTAATTAGTTGTTCAATAATGCAAAACATCGTTAAATCACATTTAGTGTATCTTGATCATCTTATGAAGGAAGGCAAGGTAATTAGTCTTACGTTCGAGTTGCCAGTGCGGTAAAATCAACTCCCAGGAACGAAAAAATAGTTAATGGGGAAGTGATCCAGCAATAACTTGTCTACGAAGATTTATACATAGGTACCTAACCAAATTACACTACAACTACTGTACCATCTCGCTATTTCCCCGTAGTGGTAGGCAGAGAGAATGGACCGCCACACACGTCTAGCTTCCATTCCTAGCTTTTTCCACATTCATACATCTTGTCATACATACCCTTCGGATCTGCCGGCTTTCGACAGGACCAAATTTAAGATTTTGGTTTTTCTGATCATACCACGTCTTTTTTGGTCGTCTTCGTCTCACGTTACCGTTCTTTTTTGCCATATTTACTTGTTATGATGTAATTACTTGTCATCCTCTTTTTTAATATTAAATCTTACCTTGCGGCTAATAGTCTCAGGTAGAACTTGTTCTTTTTGATCTCAAGGTTCCTTGAAGGATAACATGGGTCCTTAGTTACTTTCCATTAGGTATTATTGCAAAATTCTAATAAAACACTGAATTTCTTGCTCGGTTGTGAACAACGGTGGGAAAAGACAGAATAAAGTGGTTCATTTCAAGTTTATTTATTACAAATCAGTAAAATATAGTTTTACAGACAACGGACATATATGTTTCTCAAGATGTTCAACAATTATTTATGAGGAACTTAATTATAGTAAACAGGATTAACAATAATTGGAGCAGAGATCTCTCCTAGTAAGAATTAAAATTGAAAATAGCCCATTATTAAAAGGATTCGAAATTAACCTACAATGTGATTACTTCCAAGTGTCCTAGAACCGAAAATAATTTGGGCAGCGGTTCCCCGTAATGAGGATAAAGATTTGAATAATCCTGCGTATCCATTAGTTCACTGTAGTATTATATTAGGAGTCACTAATTTTCGAAGTATATTTCCACCAACCTTTATGAAGAGATGCACGCAAGGCACTCACATAATCCTCTGAGAGATTCGAACCATTCTATATTATTTTACTTGAGAAGGAAGTACTAGGAACACCAGCGATTACGAAGGATCCTAGAAATGGCGTCCTGTGTTGATTTGCCATTGAGGAGAAAAACTGCTGAGTCACGCCTCTGCAGGATGAATCAAAGAAAATGTCGACAACTCAGGTTCAAGGGCGAGATTCCGGGGTAACCTGACTCTCCATACTACAAAAAATGTATTTCATTACAAACGGCTCGAGAAAGTAAGTTAAAAAAAAAAAACAACAGTTCCGTGCTGTATACTGTACTTACTAAATGGAGATTTGTTAGTTGTTACGTGGTGTATAAGGCTAAACAGCCGTCATAATGGATTCTAGCTTAAAATGATCATACGTATCCGATCTGTGGACAATAATGAAAAATTACAAATTTGCATAAGCGAAACAAGTTGATTTATGTATTCGAAAGTTGTTGAAGACTTACCGGAAGCTGGTTTAATTAGAATACAAGTTTTTTTTGGGCACAGCTCAACATGGTGCATAGGGAATTATACCAAAACTCCCATAGTTTTTGCGAGGGAAAACTGGCCTAGCGCGGCGTGGACACTGCTCGCGAACCAGATTGCAACTGGCTGGCTCGCCAGCGGCGAGTCCTACGGCCCTACGTTCAAAAAACTAGTGTGGTGGGAGGTATCACGTGACCGCGGCGGAATGGCTGCTGTCGGGTAAAGCGTTTATTTACGCGATTGATTTGTTTTCTATATTCAATTTTACTTTTAAACTATAACGGTTCTGATTATCTTATAGGTATAATTATTTTTGTCGCGGGACGCGACATACTTATATTTACATATAAGTTAGTAATTTAAAAAATACTTGGTACACTTCCTATTATTTATTTTGACCAATTAGCGCTTTCACCCTCTAAAACGCATCTTCAGACTGGTGAATATTTTACAGTATATGGAATTTATAAAAAACTAAATATTATCTTAAGTGTAGGTACATTTAAAAATAAATTGAAAAAGATACAATACGCAATATTGCAATGGAACAGAGTGAGACAAATGATTGAAACATGTGTTAGCGGTGTACTTTAAGAGAATATTCTATTATATGAAAGATATTTATTGTTTTATTACAATGTACAGGGTCTAACTAAGAGGGCCTTATTAGCCCTAAAAAAATAAAATAAAAAAATGTTTTTTTTTTTTTACCTAAATTTTAATAATTAACCCATAAATGCATCGTGATGAAAGTTTCAATCATACCAAATATTATTGTACAATTATTTAAAACTATAAAAATTGGAGTATTTCTTAACCCCGGTAATAATTTGCAGAGTTGGTCTATGAGTTTAAGAGCAAAAAAATACAACTTTATTATTTTAGCGCGTATTTGTAAGCTTTGTAAAGTTTAAATCCAAATTCCTCAGTTATTTATAATCTTTCCAAAGGCTAGAAAAGCCAAAGTTCGTAGCAAAAATATTATTATTCACACATACATGTTTACTTTGTGTTAAAAATATCAAATTTAACAAAGTTATTGTAAATAAATAGTATGATGTAAACTTATGTCATTATGCTTTTTTTTTTTTAATATTATAAAAAAAATTAATATTTTTCCACCAAACACAACGTAAAATATACCATAAACATTTTCTTAAATTCAATACTAAAAATCATGCATTTTCAATCAACAATTCTGATTATTTAAAAATTATGACCTAACCACAATTATTAGAGGTCATTAATTATATAACTAATATTTTAAGGATTTTTTTTCCTCAATTTGTTACATTTTGTGCGTACAGATTTGATAAAATGTCATTTTAAAATTGGCTTTCGAATAAAAATTCTGAAACCGGTTTATTTTTTTAAATTTTAAATTAACTTTCTTAACATCAAATTAATATGCAAAGCTGTGTTTAATCAAAATAAACCAATTTCAAACATTTTTCACCCCTACTTTCATAAATAACTTTAAGGGTATGTTCCCGCGAGGGAATAAAACGGATATGGTACAAAAACACCATAATATAATAAATATGTTAATAATAAATCGTTATCCCTAAGTTTTTTATAAATTTGCAAATATGTGTTTGATCCATTGAATAAAAAAAAATCAATCAATGTCTCAAATAAGTGTAATAAACTACATGTATGTACATAAATAAAATCTTAGGGACAAAAAAACATTATTTGGTAAAGCTGATTTGATGCTTTAATCCCTAAACCACAAAATTTTTGAAATGTTTTATTTTTAATTGTTTTATTTATAGCTTGGAAACGATAAAGTATTTTTTTGTTTTTCACCTATTAATATTTTTTTTAAATAGTGGCACAAATTTGTATCGTCAGGGAATTGGAATATAAAAGTTGTTTTTCTAATACGATGTCATTACTAAAATATATGAAAATCCCGCATTATAATCAAACCACAAAAATTTATTTTTTTAAAGAGCTTACTAGGTGCGCAACTGAGTTTCCGAGTTTCACACATAGATGACACTAGCGGCACATGTGGTAAACATATGTAGATACATGTCAGAAGTTGTGTTTGATTTATAAATTAAACAGCTGTCAACGATAATCAGTCGTAATAGCAACACATATCGCAATGCGAAAATGTTTATTTTAACAACGAATAGTCCGAATTTTGTGCCAAACAAACTGTGTTTGTGGGAAACTTTGATTTGAAGTTCATTGTTTGCTTGAGGAGGCCTACAATGAACATGCAACATCAAAATCTTCCTATAAAGATTGATTCTAAAGCTTCATACTTGGCTATTTTGACACTGAAGACAAGGTGCGCTCCTGAAGACCAGTATTTTCAATACAAATATTGAAACAATCCATATTTGCAAAATAATATCTTCAAACGCATTCTTCTATAAGAGATATGTGAGTTATTTTACATCAGGGGTGCAAAAACAAACACTATCTTCATCTATACACATCGAGACGGTATAAAATAAAACTCATATTTATATGCAAAAGTGTGTATTTTTGTATGAAAAATTGAGGTATCCACGTCGGTTACCTGTAATTGAACATGTTTGCATATTAAATTTATCATACAGAAAAATGTATTTGATTTTGTACGTAAAATTGAAAACAAATGTTAACTTCTCATTGCAATATAGGCTCAGGATAAATTTGTACTGTCAGGAACCAAAGGGTTTACTTGACACTAGTTCTTGGTACAAGTGCTAAAGCGACTGTATACATTATTTTATCATCATTCCTTTTCCGCACCTAATGATGCAGAGGGTACTAAATTTTTATACCAATTGCACCGTATCTGACCGTTTCATGAAGATAAGATGATCAGCCATACCATTCAGGTACCAGTCTAGAGATTATGATATATTCTAGTGTAAAAAAACGTTTTTAAAGAATTATTTTATGTCAACCATATCGGAAATTGAACCCGAGACCTCTTGCATGCTGGGCAATAGCGCTGATTATTGCACCACAAGGCGGACAATTGTAATCAACAATATATTGTTTAGGTGTTTTAACTTAATAAAATGCTCCTAATCAAGACTACCGGTAGTGTCTTGATAATTTGATGTTCCTCTGTGATTTGTTATAGATACGTATTGTTTTACTTCTGTTGATTGAGTGCATGTTATATAGGGCAAATTATTCTAATGTTTTCTATATGTATTTTGGTTTCGTGTCGTCGATTGATTTGTTTGTATTACTACGTTATTCTTCCTTTCCGAGGCGGGATCTGGAGCGTGCGGCCGCGGTCTCAATTTGGAACTAACACTGTATTCCTCCACTGTCATACTGGGAAATTAGAAAAAGGTGATTGTGCTGACCATGTGTATTTGATTGATCACAAACTAACAATACTGCAGTGAGAGGTAATCAAGAGAGGTAAGAAATCAAGACTACCGTGTATATTTTTTAGCTTTAAACAGTAGTTTGTGCGTTAAATAATAAATTTCTTGTTAAAATTGTTGAACATCGGTGTCGTTTTCAATTTTAAAGTAGATTTTTTAAACATTATAATTTTTTTTCCATTCTAATTATTTTGCATTGCAAATAAATCAATAAGATCATTTTAAAAGCCGTTATTCTTTTATAATTTTTCCCTTTCTCTGGATAATATAAAAAACATACTTATGTGTGTGAAATAACCAAAATACTGCATTACTACTCCCAGTAAAAAACCTAAGAAAAAAAAAAGAGTGAAGATAAGTCCGCCTCAATTTTGATTAAAGATTATGTCTTTAGTTCCTGTGGTTCCCGGTTATTTACGACTTTTGGAAAATGGTATGAAAATTTTAATATTTGAGTAAATAATAAGAACTAAGTATTTCTTTTTAAAAAAAATTACTATTAGGGTAATTTCTCCAAAGGGTGTTTTTATTCAATGGCACGATTGCCCATCAATCTACATTTTGTAATAATGTCACGTAGTCCGGCCCATATTTTAGCCGGGCCTCCGTAAGTAATTCAGTAGCAACTCGCCGGGGTCCCGAAGGAAGCCATCAGCGTAGTTAGGTAAAGTATGTAAGCTGGCGACTGTTTAGTTAGGAAACCAGTTACACACTGGTCACAGGTTATTGGTTACTTGATCACTCTGAAGGGACTATTCCTTGGAGGAATGAGAATATTTGTCCGAACGCGCATTTGTAACTTTACTCTGTAGTGAGTTAGTATGAATATTAATTCGTACAATACCAGAGAAAAAATGTCTAAGTGTGATATGTCGCTTTTTATAAATTTTGAAGGAGCAATCAAAAAGTTTAATGGGCTCTTGAAAATCATATTTTTAAGAATAATTTGTAAAGCGTAATTTTTGTAAAAAATCACCTCAAGGGCACTGTACAATAAACATCCCAACACGTCTTGCAGCTACAGAGCGCATAGGCAGTTGAGATCCTAGTTCATCATTTCCAATAATTATTTTTTTGTAATTTTATAGGAGCTACATTACAACACGTCTTGCAGCTACAGAGAGCACTGACATTCAGAAATCTAGCCTTCATTTACTGTGCAATAAAAACGACTAAAAAGAGTTTTTAATTAACAAGAAATGAATGTCTAGGCTAGTCTAGTTCCTCTGTGTTGCAACAAATTAAGATTAAAATAACTCCCTAGGGAGGACCCTGTGTACAAGTTTTTGGATATACTAAAAACATTGTTAATAAATTAAAGTTTACAAATAGAATCTAGATTACATGTCCTGCAGCTACAGAGCGCATAGGCCGTTGAAAATCTAGACCCTGTTTACAGTTAAAGTTTAAGTTAGAAATAGTTTTATGTCAATTAAATTTACGTAATTTAAATTTAGATTAGTTGATATCACCAAAAGTCATATAGCTACGAAGCGCATGGATTCTAGTCTCAGTAAATACATAAAACATTTCTTTATACAGATTTTTTTTTCAACATAACATGTTTACTCAAAATTCTCAATTATTTTCCAGACTTACCTGACATATCATATTTCGACATCGAAAACAAAGATGCCTAAACAAGATATGATTGACATATCATATTTAGCCATATTTTAACAAACATGACATACCGTCTTCATAAACAGAGTAATTGTTGACGAAACAAAATACGTATACGTATCATATTTTTCCATTTAAAAAGTCGAGAAAACAAGATTGTTTGACATATCATAAATAGCCAACCATTACTCCATTTCTAAAAATGGTATCTCACGTCATGTTTGTTATGTAACATATCTCAATTTTTCATCTTTGGAAATAGAAAAAATAGACAAATCTCGATATTTTTTTTATTTTCGTAAATACTGTGTACCTATACTACGTGGAGACAGTTAAGGTGAAAGTGCATTTTAGTAATTGCTTGTTGGTGTAGTGAGTATCCTGACGATAGTACGGGCACGTCTCGAAACCGGTGGTCAAAAAAAGTCGGTATGTGGTTAAATACTAATAATTACTAACAATTATTTTTATGTTTGACCAAAGGCTTTGAACAAAAATAATCATGAATACCTTTCTGTAACAGATGATCGAAATACGCTACATTTACTTAAGTAATGTAGTGCCCTATTTACCACCAGGTTCGGACAAGGGTTTGAAAATGATTACGACGATGTTTGCAAATTATTATAAAACAGGTATTCATATAAACAAAGCACTTTTACATAATAAATAATAAATGTGAGAAAATCGCCCGAATAATGTAACATGCTAATCAACTTCCATGATTTTCCAAGACCCATATTTAATTGGATTCCCCCTCATTAATTTGGCAACCAAGGGGACGTTGTAGGGAAAAGATGTACAAAAAATAATAATGGCGAAAGGTCGAGAGGGGAATTGAGGAAGAATGAGGGGAAGGACAGGTGGACGTAAGTTTATCATTTGTGTAGTTGACAAAAGAATTTTACCGGAAAAAAAAAAACCTTTTTCATTTATATTTTTCATCATCATCGCATTTTTATCCGTACATGATGGAGCATTTAACACAATGCACTTCGACAATGTTTTGAGTATGTCTAAATGTTTGTAGACAGGCAGGATTTCCTCCCTAGAGAGTAATTAAGATAACGGAAGAAAAGGGAAAATATTTTTGAGAAAAGAATACGAAAGTCTAGGCATTTATAAAGCTTACAATATCTAATTAGCTCGTTTAAGTGGCCACTTTACACACTGTGTGACATTCATCATTCTGCCTATGTTTTAAAGTCTACATTTTCTTTACTCTTCTATCTTTTGACTTTTGTGAAGTAAATGAGCTGAAACCTTTATTGATGTGGGATCTCTGTTGCAACAAATGATCTTAATAACTGCCCAGGAACCAACCTGTTTATTGTCATTTGAACATACTCAAAACATTGTTGATAAAAAACTAGCTGGTGTGAGAAGTATTAAAATAGATAAAATGTTTTAAGGTGTTGCCTAGTAGGGTAAATAACTCACCCACATCAATAAAGGATTCAGCTCTTTTAGTAACAAAAGTTAACCGATTGAAAAGTTAAGGAAATATGGATATATAAAGGTAAGCAGAATGGTAAATATTACACAGTTCTAAAGTGGCCACTCAAACCAGCCAACGACAGGTCATAAAACCTGAAAATGTCAAGTATCATCCTTTCAAAAATGCATTGCAATAAATTCATACATTAAATAATATTATTAAAATATTCATATAACGCGGATTGAATCGGTGCAACGTTAATTTTTTAAATCGTTAATATTTAGAATCCGAGCAAATACTTTCATTATCAACTATTGTCTAGAATACTTTCATATCTTCAGTTTAGAATTCAGAAGGATTTTAGCTGGTTTGATATTCTTGCACAAATCAATATCTAACTGTATAGATACCTAAGATATCCTTGCTCATATTTTTTTATTTTTTTTTTATTTTATTTATTTGGATAACCAACAGCTATAATTATATCATATTTATACAACAAAACAAATAACAAATAAGCCAATTACAGGTTTTCACAAGTAGCGTCACAGTAAGTTAAAAAAGATTCTCGAACATAAAATGAATAGTAATTAAATGTAAATTTAAAAGAAAAGAAAAAAAATACTACGAGTTATTTTGAAAGGAAACGCCGCACGTTATTAAGATTATTTTCAAATAAATCTATGTTAAATGATTTATTTAGTACATTAAAATTATTAAAAGTTCGCCATAAATATGAATTTTGAATTTGAATTTGAATTTTGCCTATAATTAGATAATATAAACATTGATGTACCTCGCCGTAACTTGCGGACCGATCCTGTCTTTGCTGTGGGAAATTATAAAGCCAACATCAGATTATTTTCCCCTCTGCCAAGGTTCCTCAGAACAGTGAACGAAATTTCAATAAATGGTACTGTCGATGTGTTCCTACAGCAAGGGCAGGCATTTAAGAAGCAAGCGGTGTTGTCTCTCCTGACTCGCGATGTCACACTTGCCATTTCCGCCTAGATTATGCCATGTTTATACCTTTTTTAAATTAAACATTTTGTAAATTTAAGTCGATTTTAAGACTGTTTAGATGAGATATTTCTCATTAATGCCAATCTATTAGGGCTGACTTACGCCTATTCGGCTTTAAAAAATAAAAAAATCTACAGTTCACTTTGATTAGTAGTTCCATAGAGGTACGGAAATTAATCTTACGCTTTATGTGCCAATTTGGAAACAATGAAATATTGCATTGCATAAATTAATGTTGCATTGCGTTGGTGATTGGAATAAGCTGCCACAAGATCCGATCTCAATATTTAGTTTCAATAGTTTTCAAAATGGACTCCATTTGATTCGGAAAAGCTAGAGTGTCCCAAAAACTAAATTAAAAAACCATATATTTAAAGAGGTCAGATCTTAAATTCTTGTTTTAGATTAATAAATTATTAATTATAATACATTACAAATATCATTATTTGTATCTATATACTACACGCAAGTAAAACATTAATAAGTTAGAGCACATCCAATTTTGGGTTATTCATCAGTTAGGGTATTTGTTACGGACGTCAAACGGAAAGCGGCCCTTGTAGGGACCGCCCCTGCGCTATATTAAAATGTTTAGACTTAGGGATCTCGGTATGTGTTAGAAATGAGCTGCCCCTCCAATAAAGACTAGTATTTGTCACTTTCGGGGGTGGCCTTTTCCATACCGAGACATTTAGAATAGGCATTTAGTTACAAATTAGTTTTAAGTATATTTTTGAATGTGCATCGTTTCGCGCTGCGTTGCCGCCGCAAGAATGCCGTGAGAACTGGAGGGGGTAGTGCCTATATACGTGGAGGGAGGGAGACGGATGGAGTGGGCGTGCGGCCTTCTCTATCGCTCTCTCTCTCTCCGCGCGGCATACGACGGCTAGACCCGCTCGGCGGGGTGAATGGTGGGGCACGTAGCGCGAACGGTATATAACGTGTACAAATGAAAATAAATGACACTTCTTCTCTGACGTTTGGCTTTTACTCATCTCTACTCGCTTCTCCCCGACCCGGCTTTCTACTCGATTCTTCTTCACTTCGCTTGACACCTTCGCTTCACCCTGGACTTGGATTTTGGACTTCTCTCCCTACGGATTCCTGACCACGGCGAACCGGCAACTTCAACCTGAAATAAGAGGCCCTTCTGAGGACATCTCCGGCCCTGACGAGTTAGACAAGATCGCCTAGCCTCCGCTGCCTTACAACCAGTGGATCGGGACGTGAGCGTTAGTGACTGCAGCGGAACCACAACACGACGCCGGTAGCGCGTTAGCTACATTGTTGGTCCTTCGAGAAATCCGGATCTGCTGTCGTCACACGAGTGATCATCTACCTGATGCCTGCTTCTCTTCGGTCTGGAAGAAACGCCGCCATGCAGGAAGGACGCGCCGAATCCGACTCCGGTTCATCGACTTCGGCCCAGACGACAACGGAATCTACCGCCCACTCAAGAGAGATGCGAGCCATGCAGCAGCGACTGATGCAGGACATGACGGCCGGGATGGTTGAGATGTTCAAGGAAATGAGATCTCAGCTCCCGCTCATGTTGGCCGCTACTACAACCCCAGAGAAGACCACGACGCCCGCCGGAGCGAGCGCCGCGGCGGCGGCGCCTACCTGTGCACACCTTGGGTCGTTGGAAACGACCCAACCCGGGCCTGCGTACTTGGAGGAAGCCGCTGAGCCACGACCGAACGTAGCAAGCCCTGCGGACCACGCTACATTGGACCCGACGACACTCGGCTCCATGGATTCGGAGACAAGACGACTCACCGGCGAGTGGGTTGACAACCAGAACAGTGCTTCATACCCCACAGTTGACAGGATGGCCGCAGCATTCGTGAGGGCACTGAAGGACGGTGATTCGACTGGAGTGACGTCGCAGCCACGAAGTGATGACCCAAGGATGACGTCATTCATCGCGAGGCAGACTGGTGCGAGAGACCTGCCGCAGTTCTCCGGGGATCCGCTAGAGTGGCGGATTTTTAAATCGCAGTTCAACCAGTCTACGGAGATGTGCGCATTATCCAATGCAGAAAACATCATACGGCTGCAGAGATCACTCACAGGACGGGCCAGACAGACTGTATCGGCCCTACTCGTGGACCCGGGCAGGGTTCCCGAGATCATGAAGATGTTGGAATCCGCGTTCGGACACCCTGAGCTCGTCGTGGAGACGGTCTTGGAACGGGTGCGGAGGATTCCGAAGCTGCCAGACAACGCGTCCGCGGAAGCCGTGACGGATTACGCCGTCGCAGTGAGGAACGTCGTCGCGACCGTCGAAGGATTCGACGGTGAACACCTTTCTTCGCCGAAGCTTCTCTGGGAAATGGTAGGGAAGCTTCCCTACACGCACCA
>NW_028280620.1:0-23364 GCF_059751315.1 Micrasema longulum | reverse complement strand
TCTAGGCATTTATAGGGCTTATGAATTGTCATCGGCTGTTTTGGGTGCCTCTATACACACTGTTTAACATTCACCATTCTGCCTATGTTCGAAGCATTTATTGATGTGGGTGTGATTGTGGGTTCATCTGTCTAAATATGTAGGTCCAGGCATTAACAGGGCTTACGAATTGTCATTGGCTGGTTTGGTTGGCCACTTTACACACTGTGTAACATTTGCCATTCTGCCTATGTTTGAAAACATTCACATTTCCTCAACTCTTTCATCATTTGATTTTTGTAAAGTAATTGATCTAAATTATTATTATTCTTATCCTGATATAGAGTCAATGTTAAATATTTCTAGTCTACAAAAACGTAAAACTAATATTGGCTCCATATATATGTTCGGCATACTAAATGTATAATCGATGTTCCATCATTACTGTGACAAGTAAAATTCAATATTCCGACTCGTAGGTTGAAACAATTGAGTACTGTTCATCGATCAGCATAGAACAAACTATGACCTTAATTCTCCAATGACCCGACTTTCTCATATTGTTAACTCAAGACAAAATCTGGACTTTTTTGGTTTAAGTTTACAGCGATTTAAACGAGCACTAAATAAATAGTCCAGATCTTGCCTCAATGTCCCTTATGTTTGTCAATGCTTCTTTTCTTTTTTAAAATGTTTTTAACAATTCTTTTATTGTAATATTTATACCTTATAAATTGTATAAATAGACAAGTCTGTTAATAAATAAATTATAAGATCCCAACAATATTTTGAGTTTGTCCAAATTTCTGTAGACAAGGACTGGATTCAACTCCCTGGGGAGCTGCTTATATCAGTATGTAGGTGAAATAATTCAATTAGATGAATCTCACCTGCATAAATAAAGGTTTCAGCTCTTTAACTTCACAAACATCAACAGATGAAAGAATTGAAGGAATATAGATGTTCAAATATAGGCAGAATGGTGAATGTTACACAGTGTGTAAAGTGGCCACTTAAACCAGCCATTGACAGGTCATAAGCCCTGTAGATGCCTAGAATTCTATATTACCTTTTATTAAATGTTCTTCATCTCTGTTGTAATATGTTGATATAAGATCCCACATATTTATTTCTTATTTTAAAAAAAATCTAAGTTTATTTATAAATCAAGCCATTTTCTGTGTAAATAAATTTATTTTTAAAGCATTTTTTAATTACAGATTACTGGTGAAGATGCTGAAAATTTTATTTATGTTTTTTTTTCTTTCAGGTTACATTCATTATTGAGATAATGTAAAGTTCTAATGCCATAAAAATTTCTAGTCAAATCGAAATTAAAATCGTAAAAATAAAATTGATTCGACCCCCCCTTCTGCATTTAAAATGTAACGAGTGTTGCACAGATGTCGAGTACTTTACCCTAGTTTTTCAATGAACATTTATTTTTATCTATGAGTGAGGAAAAATATATGAACTTAAAAGTGCCACATTAAAAAAAAAACAATGTGACAAAAACACAGCAGTACTTAAATAAAAATAATAACTTGCGCAATCTATGTATTTTTAGTATTAAAAATAGACTGATTTAATTAAGTGTGTACAAGTATACCCGGCAAGATTGACTTAAACTTAAGTATTACTTAAAAAACCTGTACTTAAAACTAGTCTTTATAATTTGCCTTAAATATTAAATCTTTTGATAATAAAATAAAGCTATCAGATGTCTTTAGAATGTCGTTCTGCCTTAAAAATGATAATCTCGCTATAAACTATTTCTCATTACTTGGAAGTGAGCCAATGAAATTGTCATAAAAGATCTTTTCCATTAATCTGCGTCAAAAGGCGGTAAAAAATCTCTTTAAAATATAATTACGCGTAAAAAACAAAAGAACCGTGGTCTCGATTTAAAATTTCGGCGATAATTCAAGATGTCGCAGATGCCGCAGCAGTTTTGCGTGCGGTGGAATTCCTACCACACGAATCTCCAGACGGTGTTTCCGAAGCTGCTGACGACCGAGAACTTCGTGGACGTTACGCTCGCCTGCGAGAATCGGCAGATAAAATGCCACAAAGTTGTGCTGAGCGCCTGTTCCACGTACTTCGAGAGATTACTAATTCAGAACCCCTGCAAACATCCCATCATTTTTATGAAAGACATGAGGTAAGATATTTTTTGAATTCAGAATATTGTGTATGTTCTAACAATAAAAAAATATTATTCCGTCATCTTAAGTGATGAATAATTTGTCGTAATATCATGATTTTGGTAAAAATGAGTTTTTTTATAAAAAAAATACATCTTTTTGTGGTAACGCTGACTTTTCTTCAGCTAAGTTAACTCGTTCACCGGCACTTTCGTTCATTCTCGGTGTCAAGTAAGGTTTTGCCGCGACCAATATTTATGTCCCCTCGAGGGCCCCATGTGCAAAAACTATTAGGATTACAGAATATCTAAAACTGTGCCGGTTTCGTCGACTTCCGAAAATAAGTCTCGCTGCGGCATTCAATACAGATTGGGCGAGACATTTTGTTCATTGGTAGACCTGCATAGATACCATTATAATAATCGACTCTAAACACTACAAACGCATTTATTAATTGACGGGCGGCATCAACCGGCAAATTTTTGCGTATGCATTTAATTTGTCTCAGCTGATAGAAGCATGAACTTATCGTTCTACTAATTTGAGCGCCAAGAGAAAGGTCAGAATTGAGTAAAACTCCCAGTAGTTTAACGGTGGGTAAAGCGGTACTCCCTACATTGGGTAGAGCCGTATCCTGGATCAAATTCTGTCGTCTGGCTGAAGTTATGTTAGTCTGTTTTCAGCCATCCAGTTTCCTATTTTCTTGATGCATCCATCAATTAAATTGACAAGCACACTTCTCTCGCCTGGTTTGCAATAAAAATAAATCTGCGTATCATCTGCATGCATGGAATGCTCTCCCAGCAGAGGTGCGAGGCTGTGAAAGTGAAGTGATGTTTTGGAAAAAACTTTAAACCCACTTATTCTCTTAATCATTTGAATAAATCCGTAGCATGTGACAACAAAATAAATTGTTTTAATTAAATTACAAATTTAAAAGCTTCAATTAAATTAATTTAACAATAGAATCACTATGTAAAGCGCCCTTGAGGTATTTTATTACGAAAATGGCGCTATATAAGTTATCCATAATAAAAAAAATAATAATCCCGAATGGGGCATCCGAATAACGCGTGGTCTATGCATTCCTCGTCAAGCCGGCACTCACACCGAGGACTGTCCACTAGCTTGATTTTAAACAAATGTAGGGATATGTATCCCAACATAATAAAAAAATTTACAATCAGACTCTCCGAACCAGCGATATTTAAAAATTCCCATTATTTTCTAAATACACCTCGTGTATCTATGATTTTAGAGAATTGTTATTGTACAATTCGATGTTATTTTTAAAAAAATATATATTTAGGGTCGCACTGATCTTCATTAAGTTTGGCAAGGCGAGAGTTGAGTATCCCGCCAGATCCTCAATGCATGAGCTAATAGCGTGTTGTTTCTTGAACAGGTTCTCAGAGATGCAGTCTTTAGTAGACTTCATGTACAAAGGGGAAGTCAATGTCTCCCAAGATGATCTCCCTAGCCTACTAAAGTCTGCCGAAGCTCTCCAAATTAGAGGTTAGTGTGACAAATTAATGGTAATTTATTTATTTATTTCGACAGCTTACGCCCTTGACAAAGTATAAAATAATACTGAAAAACAATTATAATAAAACAAAACACCCGAACATAGTATAAAAAATATAGATACATGAAATAAAATCAGCAGAAAATAAGGAAATAATGAAGGAAAATTAAATAAGAAATTTTAACATAGGTATGCAGCAAATAAACAATAAATAAAGATTTAAATTTATTTCAACAGAGAGGGAAAAATTTTTGAGAAGGGAATATGGAAGTCTAGGCATTTACAGGGCTTATGACCTGTCATTGGCTGGTTTAAGTGGCCACTTTACACACTGTGTAACATTCACCATTCTGCCTATGTTTGAACATCCACATTTCCTCAACTCTTCCATCTGTTGACTTTTGTGAAGTAAAAGAGCTGAAACCTTTATCACGTGGGTGAGATTCATCCGGCTGAACCAAATCACCTACTAGGCAACGCCTGAAAACAATTTTTCAATTTTTATGAATCTCACCCACGTGATAAAGGTTTCAGCTCTTTTACTTCACAAAAGTCAACAGATGGAAGAGTTGAGGAAATGTGGATGTTCAAACATAGGCAGAATGGTGAATGTTACACAGTGTGTAAAGTGGCCACTTAAACCAGCCAATGACAGGTCATAAGCCCTGTAAATGCCTAGACTTCCATATTCCCTTCTCAAAATTTTTTCCCTCTCTGTTGAAATAAATTTAAATATGAACAACTCCCTAGGGAGGAAATCCAGCCAGTCTGCAAGCATTTGGACATAATCAAACTTTGTTGAATAAATAAAGAGTTTAAATATAAAAGTATTGAAGTAACAGAGGCGATTATCATAGCATAAACAGTAAAACAAGTATAACACTTAGTACATTTTTATAATTTAGAAAAGAAGTGATTAAAAAGTCGTGATTTTAATTGGTATAAAGATAAATTAAATAAATCTAAGTTTCCATGTTTGTTTGCTAACATGTGGAACCATGGGAAAGGTGAGTATTTGGCATAGTTTGAACTATGCAAATCAACAACAAAAGAAGTATTTTGTCTCGTCCCACGCTGTCTCGCATAAAAATTCACACAATTCAAAAGTTCGGGACTGTCAAGAACATTATTGAATAACTTGAAAAGCAGCACTAAATCTGAAATGTCCCTTCTATCACTAATACATATTTATTTTAACTGCTTCTTTACACATTTATAGTTAAGCTCTTCAATTGGAATGTTTAATTTGAAATTCATGAATCTTAAAAACTAGTCAACAATATTTTGAGTTTGTCCAAATTTTTGTAGACAAAGACTGGATTCAACTCCCTGGGGAGCTGTTTATATTAACATATTACAACAGAGATGACGAAAATTTAAGAGAAGGTAATATAGAAGTCTAGGCATGTACAGGGCTTGTGACCTGTCAATGGCTGGTTTAAGTGGCCACTTTACACACTGTGTAACATTATCCATTCTGCCCATATTTAAACATCTATATTCTTTCAATTCTTTCATCTGTTGATGTTTGTGAAGTTAAAGAGCTGAAACCTTTATTTATGCGGTTTATATATATATTATATTTATGAAACCTTTATTATGTCTACAAAAATTTGGACAAACTCAAAATATTGTTGATAAATTACCTGGTCCATGAAGAAGTATAGAAATTGAAAAAATAACATTTTCAGGCGTTGCCTAGTATGTAGGTGAAATAATCCAATTAGATGAATCTCACTCGCATAAATAAAGGTTTCAGCTCTTTAACTTCACAAACATCAACAGATGAAAGAATTGAAGGAATACAGATGTTTAAATATGGGCAGAATGGTGAATGTTACACAGTGTGTAAAGTGGCCACTTAAACCAGCCATTGACAGGTCATAAGCCCTGTAGATGCATAGACTTCTATATTACCTTCTCTTAAATGTTCTTCATCTCTGTTGTAATATTTTAATTAAAAACTTGTGTTGGACCTTCTCCACACTGTGACATAACGAGGAGACCAAACTGAGGACCCATATTCTAACTGACTTCTTACTGGGGTCATGTATAATATTTTTAATGCATCAACAGACTTAAACTCTCCTGTTGTTCTGATAACAAGTATTCATTTATTAGTATAAATTTAGTATTTCTCGTTGAATTTATAAAATGACTAAACAAATTGTTTTTTTTGCAATGTGTTGTTATTTTTTCTCCAGGACTATGTGGATCGGAAAGTGCGGGCAATCCTCCTCCAATGGATCAGCCTGTTGCGCCAGCTCCGCAAATAGCCATTCCCCTGCCAACCAACAACATAATTTCCTCTTCGCTCGACAATATCAACAATTGTAAGTCAATCTTTGTACCTCAGAGGCAGACGGATGCAAATCCAGAATTTGATGAAATGACATTTTTATTTTCGTATCCAGTTTATGATCGTGTCCATTGATTTGGAACAAATGTAAGTCTTATAATGAAAGAACCAATGTATTAAGATACTGAAAGAAAGAAAATTTTTAGAAACCATTAAGAGAATGTAGATTATTTAGGCTTTTTTTGAACATTTGACATTGAGATTTGCATCCGTCTGCCTCTGAGGTACAGATCTATCATAGTTTGATTTTATTCTTCGAAAAGTCAATAAATTTGTCTTCTTATTATTATGGCTAACTTATATAGCGTCATTTTCGTAGTATAATACCTCAAGGGCGCTTTATAAAGTGATCATATAATAATATAAATTTAATTTTAACTTTTTTATTTTTTAATTAAAAAAAAACAATGTACTTTGTCACCACATGCCAAGGATTTATTCAAATGATTTAGAGAACAAGTGGGTTTTAAGTTTTTTCCGAAACATCACTTCACTTTCACAGCCTCGCACCTCTGCTGGGAGAGCATTCCATGCCGTAGGGCCTGCGACCGCAAATCAGCACATACTGTTTTACCTCCCGGTTTCCAGAACCAACCTGCCTCTGGTCATGCCGATTGGAAGAGCAGTCAAGCAGCTGAACATTATCACTTTGGAGATCAACATCTTTCACATTAGTGAAACTATGTTTAAGAGGCAAATACTCTTGGTATTAGAGAGTATTATACCCTCATAATGTCGAACCATTGCTCAAGGGTTCTTGGTTTGATATAAAGTTCCAATTTAACGTCTTAAATCCTTTGTTATTTGTTATGTTACTTTGTGAATAAATAATAAGAATTTGAATTTGAATTTGAAAATGCCCATTCCCCGATTTAGTGCGCTGTTTGCGTATAGATATAATAACTTTTCCTTTCGACGTAGATGTAGCTGATCTAAGCGTAAGACGTCTGTCAGCTAGTTCATCTGGAATGCAGAGTTCCCTTAGATATTTTGGAGCACAGTTGTGCGGTGACTTATACATAAGCCAACAGAGTTTGTATTCCACCCTCTGTGGATAATGTAGCCAGTGTAATTCCCGAAGTAGTGGAGTGATGTGACTGAACTTAAAGATTCCAAAAATAAGTTTCCCTGCGGCATTCAATACAGACTGTAGGCGAGTCATTTTATTCATTGGTAGACCTGCGTAGATACCATTACAATAATCGACTCTAGACACTACAAACGCATTTATTTATTGACGGGCGGCATCAATGGGAAAATTTTTGCATACGCATCTGTCTTAGCTGCTAAAAGCGTGAACTTATCCCATAGATAAAAAACTTAATATGAGGAAGTTCAGTGGTTTTATTTTATTTGTTGATAGACTTTTAAACTGAACCAAAATTTTTTTTTAAATTTTCATGTATTGTATTATCAGTGATATTTTTTTAAAATTTGTTTTAATTTGTTTTTTTTGACCTCTCATGTTCTCTTCCCCTTCTTCTCGGCCAGTTCTGCCGATTTGTCAGTTGACTCACCGTAAACGAGAAATTCGTCACAACTCTCTTATCATTGGTTGATTCATAAGAACTAGTGTCGTCGTTCAAAGTAGTTTATTTAAAAAAATATATTTTTTCATTCAACTTTGCCATTCAATTTAATGCTGAAATTTTTTCCGCGCAATAAGAAAATATCTTTTATGGCAGTGTCTTTAAATGTATGAAAAAAAAATGAACTACTTTAAATTACGTCACAAGGTCTTCCAAATCAACCAATGATAGAGTGTTGTGATGCATTTCTAGTTTCCGGGAAGCCACTCACCCATCAGGCGAACTCACCGACTAGAACTTGACGTCACTGGTGGAAAAAATTCAAAATTATAAATCTTTAAAAAATATATATTTGGCTTAGTTTGGTAGTGCGTTACCAATAAAAAATATTTAAAAACCACTGAACTTCCTCATCCTGTTTTGTTGTCAGGTGCTGCGGTCAAGTCGCCTCCGTCCCCCAACGCGTCGTCCAACTCGTCTGGCTCCCCGCGCTCCAGCCGGGCCAAGCGGAGGGCCGAGGGGGAGGGCCCCGAGCCGGGCGCGCGCAGCCCCGGAGCTCGGCCCAAGGCCCTGAAGCAGGAGACGGTGGAGGAGGACGGCCTGTACTACGGGGACATAGACCTCGGGGAAATGGAGAGCAACCATCAGGTAGATAGTGCGGTATTTTAATATTCATTCTAACATCAGGCTGAGTTATTCAAGGTGCTCGACGTCAGACCAATTTCTATCAAAGAAACGTTGACAAAATGTTTTGAGTATGTCCGCATGTTTGCAATATTTCCATCTCTAAAATGTTTTCCCTCTTTGTTGCAATAAATTTCGAAAATAACTCTTTTAACTGGATGAAAAATTAGCGTGGACAAAACATATCAAAGCAGTTATAAAAAAACTGGGTCCAATTATTGGAATAATGAGAAGAACAGAAGTCTTTGATAAAAGTACAAAATTAATGATATAGAATGCTTTTTCTAGTAAACAAACGCAATAATCAATACAAAGAACAATAAAGCACTTAAAGTAACATTTAATTTTAATAAATATATTAGAACCTCAGATTTATATAGAATAACGAAAATGCTCAATCTAGAGGAATTAATTTACTCAGAAAAAATAAAAATGATATTTAAGATGAAAAATAATAAAATAAAGACAAATATAAAATTTAATTTTTACTAAAACATATATAAAATAAATACTAGAGCGTCTAATAATTTAACTTGCGAACAACCTAGGACCAACAGAAAAAGAAACAGTTTTGTGTATACAGCGATAAATTTTTACAATTCACTTTCTAATGACCTAAACAATTACAAAACATATACTTACTTAAAAAATATACAAAACATATATGTACTTAAAAAATATACAAAACATATACGTACTTAAAAAATATACAAAACATATACGTACTTAAAAAATATACAAAACATATACACACTTAAAAATATACTAAACATATATGTAGTTTAAAAATATACAAAACATATACGTACTTAAAAAATATACAAAACATATATGTACTTTAAAAATATACAAAATATATACGTACTTAAAATATATACAAAACATAAATGTACTTAAAAAATATAAAAAACATACATACTTAAAAAATATAAAAAATATATACGTACTTAAAAAATATACAAAACATAAACGTACTTAAAAAATATACAAAACATATACGTACTTAAAAAATATACAAAACATATACGTACTTAAAAAATATACAAAACATATACGTACTTAGAAAATATACAAAACATATACGTAGTTAAAATATATACAAAACATCGTACTTAAAAAATACCTACAGAAAACAGTTCTTACAGTCCTTGTTACGAGTGATACGTGATGTTATTTCATCAACTCTTTATTTAAACTATTGTGTTATTATATATAATATCCCCTCATACCAGCACTTTTGCTGATTGGGAATATTTTGTACAAATACTAGACTAAACCTAGACTTCTATATTACCTTCTCTTAAATGATTTTCATCTCTGTTGTAAAATGACAAATAAAATATGTAATGTAATGTAATATGTAAAGTTGAAAACACCTTGTAAAATAAATAAATCTAAATCTAAACTTCCTGCTATATATGCCCACCATTTAAAAAAAATAAAAAATGCAATATGTATTAAGACAGGATTGAAATTAGAACCTAATAGCATTTATTTAATAGTTTTACTTAAATTATATGGAAAAACAAAAATACGGTTATTTTCTTTTTTAAAAATTTTCTCTGTCTCTATTGTAATATGTTGATATTAATTTTTTTTTTTTTACTTATAGGCAGATGATGATATTCTACACACGGGCAACTCGGGAGGGCAACCTTCCGCTGGTGAGTTATATTTCTGTTTTACCAACCGTTTTCTTTATCCATCAAACATTTTACAAACCGAATCAAACAATATTTCTTTTATTAAATACTTTTATTTTTATCTCACAAAGTGTCACAGAAAATCCCAATTTTCAATGAACTACAATTCTCTTGTTAGGTATTTAAATTTTGACTGGAAAGAATGTCAAAGATAATTCAAATTTTCAATGAGCAATAATTATTTCGTTAAGATGTTTAAATTTTGACCAGAAAGAATGTCATAGATGATTCCAATTTTCATCATCATTACATTTCCGCACCTAATGGTGCATAGGGCACTGCATTGATACACCAATCACTGCGTATCTTGATCGTCTTTGTTACACGAAGATGATCAGTCTCACGCTTCAGGTGCCAGTCCATGGACTGAAATATTCTTGTGTAAAAACACCATTTTAATTAAATATATCATGTCAACCATGTCGGGAATCGAAGCCGAGACTTTAAGCATTGTAGGCAAATGCGCTTACCACTACACTAATTTTCAATAAGCAATAATTATTTTGTTAATTACTGAAATTTTGGCAAGGAAAAATGTTAAAGAAAATTAAGTATTTTGTTCATTTAAATTTAGTTTTAATAGCCAAAAAATATGTCTTGCTATAGATTTCCAGTTTCCAGGAAGCCATGTTTAGCATGTTTTCATACGTACGGGGTTCCCCTTTTTAATGTCAGCTCAACTTACCGATGACAACTCGTGATGTCACAAGCGGAATAATTTCAAATTACACAACATCGCAATGATAATACGACACTTAAAAATAAAAAAATACGATTTTTGGCTTAGTTCAATAGTCTATTAACAAATGGTAAAAAACGCCAAACTTCCTCATTTTTTTATGTACTTCTACTCTGGAGCAGTGGGTTTAGTCATAAATATTTAGAGTGTGCTCAAATCTTTGTAGAAGAGTTTGATGTATAATGGAAAAATATTTTTTACACTGTATGTTTATGTTCCCCATATTGGCTTTTTTTCTCATTCAGACATTGTGTAAAATATATTATGTATTTTGTAATGTTGTTCACCATTTTGCTTAGAACTTTATGTAAATTTATTTTTAAAATCGGCATTAGAATTTGCTTTCACTCTTATATACAGTACACAGTTAGAAAAAAAAAAAGATTTTGTTCATATTTAAAAAAACCTTTATTTATTCCTCAATACTAATATTGTCTCCTTCAAAGTAATCACTATTGGATATAATAATAATTTTAAATTTTCATATTTACATTGAATGCCTGCGTTTTTTCCAATTTTCAAAACATTCTTGGATTGCACTTTTCGGTTTGGCCTTCAGTTCTGTCGGCGATTCGATCTCCATCTCCTGTATAATAGCGAAACGTTGTCCTTTCATAGTCCTCTTCATCTCTGCCAAGTCTGGTGAATACGGTGGCTGGGCATCATGGAGTCTGGTTTTATGTCAACGAGTCACGAACAAGCCCTTTCGCTCTGGAACAATTTTGAGAATTCGCCAATCACATTAAAACGTGTCTCGCTAGTTTGTCTGTCAAAAATTAACTGTGTGTCTGAAATGGCTGAAAATTGACGGATTAATTGTAAACATGTGTACCAATCTAGGAAAATAAAAATAGGCTCTTACAATTACGTATTTAAATATGAAATTAAAATATTCTGTTTATTTTTTAGCAATCCTTGTGTTGTACTATATTTAGTGTCTCTAATGACTTGTATTTTAAAGCTAATTAAAGATTCTATTTAAAACATTACTATACTATCTAAAATCAACGCGTTCCTTTGAAACCCTCAGAAGGCAAAACAAATTTTATAGTGCAGTAAAAAATCGGTCGGCCTCGTGGTTTAGTGGTCAGCGCGCTTGCCTACCATTCAAGAGGTCTCGGGTTCGAGTCCCGACATGGTTAACATGAAATACTTATTGAAAAAGGTGTTTTTTTAAATAATTTTATAAAATTTTATTCGTTCTAAAATTTTATTTTAATGTGCCAATATGTCTTCTTCCTCATACTGATCATCCTTGTTTCGGATGTGACAGGGTTTAAAGAACACCTGTATAATTTTAAATATACGAGTACATGAGAAAAAAAAAAAAACATAGGATATATAAAGAAAAAAACATAAAACAATAATACATTCATACTAATAAAAATTTAATGAAGTTTTTACACGTGTTCAAAAAATTTCTTTAGATTTACTTAAAATTAATTTATTGATATATTATTTTTAATAGTTTTTAGTTTTTAAATGATTTCATTAACTGTTATTTATTTACCTGTTTTTTTTTTTTTGGTTTTGTGTGAGTGAAATTGCATGATTCTGGTGTTGGCAATAAATTTTCATAATTTTTGTTTGTACGTAATATTTTACGCAATGTCTCGAGTGAAATGTTTATTTGCAGTGTTTCTTCCTCTCGCTTATTACGGCCATTCCGCGATGTATTTATTATTTTTCCAAGCCCAAGATGCATACTTTTTCATAACACCTGGCTTTGTCAGTGCGTTAACGAGTCGTGTAATCTGTGATTCACAATGTGCGTTCACATTGCGAAGGTTCACAATGTGCGTGAAATAATTGCGCAGTGAGTGGAGAACATATTGTGAATGGACGTTTCAAATTTCTTAACAAGGTAGGTAGCTCGTTACTACTATTGTATATACGCTAGATAAATTATCAATGAAGTAATCTCTTAAATTTTTATGTCAATTTAAACATATCACGATTGTTAAATTTTTTTGCAGGTAAGAATGCGACGATTCGTGTCAAATTGCCCGCAGAATTGAGCGTCACGACGAACAACAATTTGTTTGAAAAAAATCTCATCAATAGACTTCAGTTGTGCCCTCAGATTTCCTTTAAGATGTATCAAAAAAATCTTCTCAAAGACGGCGTTCCTTCGCGAGAAGCTTCGAAAATTTCCGTCAATTCTGACGTCGAAAATGTCGTTTGCAAGCCGTCCATCCCTCAGTATTATACGCACGAAAGCAGCGTGGAAAGCGCTGTGAATGTCGACGATCAAATGTACGAAAACGAGGAATATTTAAGAATGTGGCTTTTGCAAAATCAACAGCTGGAAGTCTCGCTTTTAAACGAAAACATCGATTGCAAAGCTGATTGCAATCAATTAAACATACCGAAAAATAACAACAGCGTAAAAGATTTCGATAAAAAATACCTCCATTATTATAGGCAAAATTTTAAGAGCACTCAAAATGATGATAAAATCTCTGACAAAAGGGTGGAGAAACCGGCTAAGAAAAAGGTGAAGCAGTCCATCGACTGTTTGAATTTACTGGATTTCTTGAACCCGTCGGATTTGGATCAGTTTCTAGCGGGAAAAGAAGTGAGTTCTTCGGGAATAAGCAGAAACGCCATCGAGCAGGCAATGCTGGGAAAGTACAATCCTAACAGGAGATATTCTAACGAAGCCATGTGGGCTGCCTTGATGGATGTCAAAAAGGGCGGCAGTATATACAGGTAAATAAATTTGTATTTTTTAAGTATTTCCAGGTCGCAAAGTTGTCCACTGCAATGCAATTCGTCAGCAGATTCTTATAAAACAATTCCTGTCTTATAATGAACTTACATTCAAAAGTTATTTAACAAAATTTTTCTCCATCGATCATAATTTGATTATAAGTCACACTTTTGCATTCAACACAATAGCCTTAATATCGTTTGATAACATGTTACATATTTTCGGTACCTAAATTATATTGCCGTGCATTGTGCCATATTTATTAGAATATAATATTTATCACGAAGTTAGCTACAGTTTACAGCAAAACAATGGGCTATAGTACTCAGGTTTAGAATTGCAACCGCATACACTTGTTGTTAAACCGACGCTTTTGTTCTATACAATAGAGCGAAATGCCGTCTCTACAATTTCATCACATTTTTTGCATAAATTAATGCCAAATATTTTTCTAAAAATATCCAACTTTGCCGTTTGTGGTTATTTTCTAACAATTGATTTTTTTCAGTAAAAATGCTAAAATTGCAGAGCCAACTTTATCATATAAATAAAATAAAATACAACGTGTTCCTGGACATTTTTTTCTAATAGAATCCACTCAACAGACACTTCTTTCTCATAGGATTCACCCAGCAGACCCTTTTTCTCATAGGATCTACTCATATGAACACACATCATAGCTTTATTTTATATTTGATATATTTTACTTGTGGTTGGACCGTGGTTGATGGTTTGAAGTAAATCTTATTTGACTAATATACTGCGACACTTTTGTTGCTGACTGTTTTTTTATGCTGATATGAGTTGTGGCTCTGTGTTAGTGTTGCAGATTCTGAATTAGAGATCTAGGACTTGCTTCCCATTTTGATTCTCTTGCACAGCTATTTACGACTATAGTCCTTAAAATATAGCTTGATTAGAATGACATTTGTCAGAAAAAGTGACAACATAACTTTGCAGTAACATCTAAGGAGTTATTTATATTGACACACGAAAAATCATTAGTATCTGGTATGTTAATTATTTTTTTAATACAAAGCTTGACATATTAATAATATATAAATAAAATCAGCTTTAAAACTAAAATAAAACTAATTATTAACGACGTTCTTACAAGGTTACATCATTTTGCAAAAGCGTTAGAGATGGGACAAATTGATCAATGTAAATTGATCTAATAAAAAAATAATTCATTTGATGATGTTCATGAAAAAAGTATAAATGTCTTATTTTTTGGTGAATAATTGTATTAAACACACTATAATAGGCTTGTTTTTGCATTTTTATACCAATTTTCGGAAACAGAGTTTCATGTTTGCATGAAAAAACTGATAAAATCGATTTGATCGGTACATGATCAGTGATCAGTAATTTTCCATCACTATTGAAATTAGTTTGACAGCTGTCATTTTAATCAAGCTATATTTTAAAGACTATAGTTGAAGATGGTTTCAAAATTGTAGTAAATCATAAGAATGTACAAATTTACTTCTGATTTGTATATTTTTCGGTAATTCTATGCATTTTCCTCTATAATGATTGAGTTTTGTTTTTCAACAGGGCGGCGCAGACTCACAAGGTACCCAGAAAGTCCCTTCGCAACTGGATGAAACGCTGGCATATCAAATCGTCCTTTCCAATGCCGCAGCAACTGAAACAGTTTGTCGAGAACAACAAGAAACACAAGACCGAACTGCACAGCGAACTCGCAAACACCCTGCTGTCCTTAGAAAGCCGAACGAAAAAGTCGGGAAACTTCGACGAGTCCGCGAAAGGTATCAAAAGCGAAGACCTGCTGGATTCGGACGTGTTCAACCATTTCATGGACATGTCGCAAGACTATTTGCAAAACCGCGAAAGCGACGACAACGCCGATTTTAAAAATGACGACGCCCAACAATTCGACAGCGGATACACGCAAATAACCGACATGTCGGGAAATATTCTATTCGACGAGAGTGTCGCCGTAAATAACGAAGCTTCTCCGATTAAAAACGACCTTGCAGCTAGTCAGAAAGTCAACGCAGTCAAGAAGATATCATTTTCAAATGTCGAACAACTGGCAGGACTTGAAAGTGAAAATCCGGTAATCGAAAATGCCAAATCCTAATTTTAGGTTTTTGTAATTATTTTACTATTTATTAAATTAATGATTAATTATCATAATTTCATATTACAGAAAAGATTTTAATAAAATTATTGGATTTATGGTAAAGTTTGGGATGAATATTATGCACAGTGGAACTCCAATATTTGACATCAATTTGTTCCCGGGGGTCTGACGAATAAAAGGTTAATGTTAAGGACAAGAGTTGCTGTCCATCAAAACAGCCAATAGTAATTCCAATTCTCCAATCATAGGGTCCGTTTTGCAGATAATTCAGTATATATATATATATATTTGGATAATTTATATAGCGCTGTTTTTATGAAAATCACCTCGAAGGCGCTGTACAGTATATAAATATTCTTGCAGCTACAGAGCGCATGGACGGTAGGGGTTCTAGTTTCTCGCCTCCAATTATGATATATAGGAGCTAGATTACAGCACGTCTTGCAGCTACAGAGTGCACGGACAATCAGAAATCTAGCCCCCATTTACATTTTGAATTTTTTTATTCGACAATGAAGTTAAGAGTTTGAGTGATATTTTAAAAAATGAAATAAAAAACAAATTTATAAAAATAGAAGTTAGATTACAACAAGTCTTGCAGCTACTGAGCGCATGGACGGTTGGAATTCTAGACCCCGTTTACAAAATTAGGATATTTGATAGTTGATAACATTTACCTATTAAAGCTAGATTACTAATCGTCTTGCAGCTACAAAGTGCATCGACGAGTGAAATTCTAGCAACTTAAAATTACAATAACACTAGATTTATCAAGGAACTTGTCCAATGTTGCCTGTTTTTATCTGCACTGTAAAACCTTTCCTACTATGAATACAAAAATGATAAAAATTATACTAGCCTAGATACCTTAGCCTTTTTACCGTTGAAATATAGAATGCAGCATATTCACAATATATGGTTCATAATAACAGCTCGAGCTACAGAATAATACTACATACGTTATACATATGTTTTTAAAAGAAGCATAATATGCTAATTTCCAAAAAAAGTATTTAATAAGTTTATTTTAAAAAATATTTATTTTATATTGCAATAATATTATATATATATTTTTTCGTGTTTTCAAGCAATCACGTTGTAATGTTAGGTTTTAAATACAGTAAAACCTCGTTTTTACGTTCCTTGATTTTACGTTTTTTGGCTTTTTACACTTTTTAAGCTTTTTACACCGAAATGTTCGGGACCCATTTTTCTTCATAATCACTGTGAATGGAGTTATACTAAAACAAGTAGAGGAATTTGTGTATCTGGGAAGTATGTTCACTAGGGATGGAATGACTGAGAAAGATATTGAAAGGAGGGTGAGTGCCGGGAACAGAGTGAACGGTGCACTTAAATCGACCTTGGCAAATAAATGCTTGTCACAAGAGGCGAAATTGGCAGTTCACAACGGAGTCCTGGTCCCGTCCCTGATGTATGGGAGCGAAGTATGGACTTGGAAAAACAGGGATGAAAGTAGGCCGAATGCTGTCGAAATGCGATCTCTCAGGCGAATGTGTGGTAAAACTATGTACGATAGATGCACAAATGTTGAGATCCGTACATTATGTAAGGCTGAGACAAGCATTGTCGACAAAATCAAGAAAGGAGCTCTGCGCATGGTTTGGACATGTAGAACGAATGGACAGCGAGAGAACGGCTAAGAATATTTACAATGCGAATGTCGATGGATGCAGAAATAGAGGAAGACCGAGAAAGACATGGCATGACCAAATCCAACAAATACTTAAAGATGGACATGTCAAAAGTCGGAATAATCGGCGCGCGTGCATGAGAAGATGTATGAATGTAGAGGAAGCGAGATCTGTATGCAAAGATAGAGTTTTGTGGCGTTCTATCCTCTCTGCCTATCCTTACGGGGAAACGGCGTGATGGTTTTTTTTTTTTGTTTTGTTCATACAAATATTCCCCGCAATTAACGTTTTTTACATGTTTCGTAACCCCGGTTTTACGCTTAAAAAATTTCGGAATTCATTTGATGTGTCAATAAATCAAAAATTATGTCGTAATAATGACGCCGCGTGCCACCGCGCGTGTCACGCGAATGAAGAATAAAAACATGTAAACAACTAATAAAAGATCTAAATTCAAAGCAGTTGCAGTGTAATTGACCTTTTTGTTCAAGTGTCTTCTTTTAGGGTTAGTCTTAGTTTTCATTTGAACGAAAACGTCATATTGACTTGTACAAATCATGATACGCAGTTGACAAACGTTTAGAAACAATAAAGTTTCAATAACACGAAATTGCGATGTTTAAAACATAACAATAGAAATATTTAAAATTATAAAAAAGATGGTTTAAAAAGCCGCGATCTATATGACAGTTGTTTTTAGTGATGCCATAGAAAAAAAAGTGATACCGTATAAATAAAATTTCCCAACATTTAGGGGAAAAATTATTTCATGCAAATTCAAAATTCTATTTTCATTTTTTTTATTTACACATTAAAAAATTTTAACACGCTATTTTTAAATCAAATAAAAAAACAGAATACATAATATTGTTTGAAACAATGTAAAAATATTTTTAGTGAAATCATTAAAAATAGGTTAAAAAAATATTGTCAATTTTCACTTATCACCGTTTTTAGATTTTTTCTGGAAGAATTTATACACTATAGTGTAGCAAAAATTTTATTTTTATGTAATTCATATTTTTTCCATACATTTTACATTTCCTCACTTTAGCGTTTTCCTCAGTGTTTCTTGCTTCCTTGAAAAACGTTAAAAGGGGGTTTTACTGTATTGTATTACATATTCCTTGTATTTTTATACAAATTAGTGTGTTCAATTTTTTTTTTAATGCTTGCATTAAAAAAATATGTGCCAGTGTGTTAGTACCTACATTATATAAATATTGTCGTCAGGTTCATTGAAAAGTCGCAAATCTGCCAAAAGTCAACTTTGGAGGAGAGCATTTTGTGGTCATCTGTGTAAGAATCAACAATATAATCCTTTTTCTATAGATCTTGCAATTCGTTTAGACAGGATGCCAGCCAATGACAGGTCATAAGCCCTGTAAATGCCTAGACTTCCATATTCTCTTCTCAAAAATGTTTTCCATCTCTGTTGCAACAAATTTATAAGTAAGATTTACTTTAGACCTTCAACTGCGGTCCAATCGGATGTGAAATATTCAATAAAATAAGAAAGTTATGCCATGTGTCCAAATGAGTGATCCTTTAAGAAACGGGTGTCGACGAACATGATAATTTTTCAACAATGTTTGATTATGTCCAAATGCTTGCAGACTGGTTGGATTTCGTCTCTAGGGAGTTGTTCATATCTAAATTTATTTCAACAGAGAGGGAAAACATTTTTGAGAAGGGAATATGGAAGTCTAGGCATCTACAGGACTTATGACCTGTCATTGGCTGGTTTAAGTGGCCACTTTACACACTGTGTATCATTCACCATTCTGCCCATGCTTTAACATCCACATTTCCTCAACTCTTCCATCTGTTGACTTTTGTGAAATAAAAGAGCTGAAACCTTTATCACGCGGGTGAGATTCATCCGGCTGAACCAAATCACCCATTAGGCAACGCCCGAAAACAATTTTCCAATTTTTATACTTCTTCTTTTACCAGGTAGTAATTCAACAATGTTTGATTATGTCCAAATGCTTGCAGACTGGCTGGATTTCCTCCCTAGGGAGTTGTTCATATTTAAATTTATTTAAACAGAGAGGGAAAACATTTTTGAGAAGGGAATATGGAAGAATGCTCTGTAAAGAAGAATGCTGGAATGGAAGAATGCTCTGTATGCTCTGAATGCTCTGTAAATGCCTAGACTTCCATCTTCCCTTCTCAAAAATGTTTTCCCTCTCTGTTGAAATAAATTTAAATATGATAATTTTTTATTATTTTTGTAATAATGCAGATTTGTAACTTTTGCATGGACCGTCGACGTAGCAATATCTTTTAATTCTAATGTTAAATACTTTCTTAATTTTATAAGCCACTTTTAAGTCCACTATTATATTATGTATAGAGATTAAGTTGGAAAGCGCGTGAAAACGATTGTATTTTGAGAGACATATTTACGAATAAATTATTGGAATTTGATGTTGAAAAAACCAAAGATGGGTTACCAATGCTATTTTTAGTAAGACTGAGTAATTTATATGTATAGAAAGAGTGTAAAATTAAAAAAAAAAAATTATATATATCTATAACTTGCCGCTTGAACGTATTATAATTTGATTATAATTTGCGAAACCAACAGTCCTGCATACGAGGTACGCAGAACTGTCCAGAAGGTGAGTTCCGTTTGACAGGTTATGGAAAACAAGTATGTACATGTTCAGAAAAAAAAAAAAATTTTTTAGACTTTAAACTATTTTCCTACACAACTAACATAATAAAGAATTTTAAATTATTAGTAATTTAATTATTTTGTCAGATGGACATTTTCATAAAGTGTTACGAGGAGAGTTTATAAACTCTTCGAGTAACACTTTGTAAAAAAGTGTCCTCTAGAATTAATTACTCCTCAATTAAATTACTATTATATAATTTTGATTTTTTTAAAATTAAGATGCCGGTTGCAAAGATGTTGCTAATGTGATGAAACTGGTATTTTATTTCTATAATAAATTACAATGAATGTCCACCTAGAATTTTCATTAGCAAACTTGAATGATTAAAATATTTATTATATTTACAAGTTAAAGCCAAAGAATAAAATGTAAAAATCAACTCTTTATATTTGCCAAAGAAAAAAATAATAAAATACATATATATATATATATAGTTACAGGCTTAAGACATAAGCATATATTTTTTAGCTGTATGAAAAATCGACGAGTCATTGAATGTTTAATTATACGAGATACGAGGTATATCCAGAATGTACATTACGTTTGTATTTCTTGCCACCATTGTGGTGCGTAGTACTCATCATGACCTATGAGAATGAGTTGACACCGATATGAGTTACATGTTGAACAGCCATGGTGACATCACACATCCCTGCTTCACTCCTTTCAAACCACGATGTGTATGATCCGTTTACCCTAACACACTTTAAAAAAGAAATTATAAAAAAATACATCCCTAGAAAAATGCAAAATTGATAAGTGTCACGTCAAGATATGTGACGATGTTCTATAAAAATTTGAACGGCTACAAACAAAGTTCAAAATTAACATGAATCGTGACGTATTAGGGGCGTGGCCAATGCAATGACCGTTCGTGCGGAAATTCAAAATTACAAATTTAAAAATTTTTGTTACTCGACAGTAATTCGTGGACCCTTATTATTTTAAAAATGCAAAAAAAAAAAGTAATATTTCCCTTTGTGTCAACTCCTTCTCAATAGGTCTGAGTGCCAAATTGCGATCGTAGCACTGTGAAAACAAGAAAAAAGTTAGGATTTTAAGAAGATAGATTTGCAAATGAATTTGCGTTTTCTGAGAAGATATTAAATGTAATTTTGTGAAAAAACTGTGGTACTGAAGATATTATGGTATATTTTTATTACCTTGAATAATATGGTACGCAGATCCATGTCTCAACTGGGATGATGGAATGGAGGGAAGGAAAAACGGAAGTCTGATTTCATCATCGTTGTCATGCGTTCGGCTTCCGAAAACACGCATTAGCTACATATTTGAATACGACCACAAATCTGATTTTCATTGACGACTGAAATGGCTTAAAATTCAATGTCTACTGAGTCTATTTACTGTTTACTAGTCCTAACGCTCTACTTTTGCGAAAGTTTTGACGCTTCTTGTTTTCAAATCAAAAAGTGTCCATGTGAGCCCACTGTGGAATCAAATCCCATCCACTATCAAAGATGCTTCTCAGTAGCTTTGCTTAAATCATGTCTGAAGAAACATCTCCTTTCTCTTCCTAAATATCTCCTTTTTTCCTCTCTAGTATTGATATTAATTTATTTATGTACTCATATTGCTAGTTCTATTTTAAGTAGCTAATTTATTTTGCTTTATTTCACGTACATGTTGAAACTAAAAAAATAAACATCTTTTGTTTTATCGGTCGGTTGGAAGAAATCGCCATTTGGCATTAAACCTGCCATTGTACAATATTGTATATTTTTTTAAATCTCCATTTCCGTTAAGATATCAATCGAAGTTTAAAGTTTGGCGTGGAATATTATGTAACTAAGGTGCTTTGTGTGGAACTGTATGAAAACGAATATAATAAATAATATAGTGGAACAATTAGTTATTATATATATTATAATCATATAAAATTGCTATTTACAGATTACAATAGGTTAAAATTATTATTTCATTATTATATATCTGTTCCATAGAATTAAGAATAGTCCAGAAGGAGCGTAGAATCATATTTGAATGCATCGGACTGTGTCCGAAAATCCCCCCACTATGCCCCACTTTCGCCGCGCGCATTCGTGATGTCGCCGCGTAATGTTGCACGATGGGAAAAAATATAACCATAACACTAATGTAAGGTTAAAAAAAAGCAATCTGTTAATTTCTCTAAAATTTTATTGTGCACGCGGAAATATTGATTGACACAACAGAGTAGATAAGTAAAGGGTCATTTAATAAGAGTAATTAACTTTTAACTTAAAATATAAAACAAATTTTATTTTACATAAAATTGAAATTTTTATATCATGTCAAATAATATTTATTATAATATTTATTATAATATTTATTATAATATTTATTATAATATTTATTAATATTTATTTTTAAAGATAATGTAGGTCAAATGTCCACCACAGAGTTCCAATTTTCATTTGTTCTCTCATTAGATGAGCAAAGAAGGGTAAAAAAATTTACTACCCTGGCAACACCAACAAAATGTCAATTTTGTTTCTTCGAAAATCTGAAAGATGGAAAAATAATTCCATTTTTAAATCATGCATTTGCTACTTACACGTTCATTTGCTAATTACACATGAAATGTGATCCCATCCTGTTTCTTTAAGATTCAAGCAGTATTTCTACACTTTAAAAGGACACAACACGGCATAGTTTAATTCAAATCAGGAGTTGCGTACTGAGCGACGTCTACAAATAAACTAATGGGTCAAAACTTAAAACTACTCATTTATGCGTAGTTTAGTCGCCTTCTGTGTGATGTGCGTATGCGGTTTCTGGACTATTCTTAATTCTATGATCTGTACCTTAAAGCTGAAATGCTGGAAGTCACATTTGGTCAATTTTTCAGGAGAGCGGTTTGAAGTTGTAAAACTGTTTCAAATGTATCTCTCCAAGTAAAAACACAATTTATTGCTGTTCTTTTTGGATTTATAGTATAAGAATATTTAAGAAAAAAACATTTAAAATATGGACTGTCAAAAAACTATGGGACTTAGATGTTTTTTGTTCTAACTGCCCGGTCCACGCCTTAATTCCTCCTCGGAGTCATGTAAAATATTGAATGAAAAACAATGTATTTATAAATCTTTCTTTAGGCAAAAACATTAAATTACGTGGCATTAATTTATGAAAATAACATGTAAAAATAAATTTAATTACATGATATTAATAGCGATAAAACTGTAATTGAAAGTAAACAGTATGTGAAAAAAAGCAAAGTAAAATTATGAAATGAACGGCAAAAGAAATGACATAATGGTTAAGTATGGCTGATTATGACAATAAGATTTAATCTGCTGCGTCAGAGGTAGTTTGTTATAAAAATTGTGTAATTTATTCGGTATCCACTGCTTTAATACCGGCAGAGTATTATTACTGCCCCTATGCGGGTCTACCAATGAACAAAATGACTCGACTACAATCTGTATTGAATGCCGCAGCGAGACTTATTTTCGGCATCTCCAAGTTCAGTCATATCACTCCACTACTTCGGGAACTACCCTGGCTACGTTTTCCACAGAGGGTCGAATA
>NW_028280619.1:0-29920 GCF_059751315.1 Micrasema longulum | reverse complement strand
CTAGGTTTTCGACGTCCTGGACGTCCACCGCTGACAGTTCGTGTCAGAACTACGGGACGCGAGCTGGTGGCCGACAGAGATGCCGGGAGAATCTTCGTAGACACCATACGCTCCAACCAGGGAGCGGACATGGAATGATGATGAAGTAAATAAATAAATAATTTGCTTACGGAAAATTCGGTTTATATTCAATGGTTTTTGAATAGATAATGCAATACTGTTAGCTTTGTTTGCATATTATAAACGTGAATAGAATATACGTGTTTGGTAATAAGAACACTTAAAAACCGTAAGTTTCTTTATTTTAAAAAATGTACCACTTAAACCAAAGTATATAGATTGATTTCTCTTTCCATACTACTTACAAACAAACACTTCCGTTAGGCTTTTTTTATTTGACATGCTTGAATTATATAATAATATTTACATTGTTGGTGATTTATTTTTCTATTTCTTATTAGTAGAAGCAAGTACGCGCTATAATAATAGCCACAATGAAAGGTTTCGACATCCACGGCCAATAACGTCGGATCTACAATAGGATTAGCATTGATTTCACCATGAATTTGTAATGCCAAATTGTTAAATCAATATGCTTGCTAATTTTAATAGATTCTCATAATAAATAGTATTCACTTCAATAAGCATTTAAAAATATATTTATTTTATTATTTGGAATCCTAATGGTAAATAAATTACCATTAAACTAAGCTAACAATAAATATATATTTTTTTTATGTATCGTATTATCAGCGCTATGATTTTTTTGAATTTCGTATTTCTGAAATAACTCCGCGTGTGACGTCAGAGGTTGCTCACTGTTAGTTATTCAGATTGGTTCGTTTACGGTAAGCCAACCGGATACCCTTCACAACTCTCCTATCATTGGTTGGTTCATATGAACCAGTGACGTCGATCAAAGTAGTGAATTTTTATCAATAAAGATATTTTTTTTCGTACGTTTTCAAGAAACTTTGCTTTACAATTTAATGCTCTAATTTTTACCGTGCGCAAGAAAATATTTTTTGTATCCAATTTCCCGTAGGGCTGAAGTTCCTCATTATGTGTCGTATTATCATCGCTTCGTAATTTTGTAGTTACTATGCCCTTGAGGTCACAAGTTTGTATATTGATTGGTTATTGTTCAGATGAACTTGTGACGTCTTAGTATTTTTTATTAAAACCATTTTTATTAATTTTTTCACACGTTTTCAAGAAACTTCGCGCTACTATTAAATGGTCTAATTTTTACCACGCCAAAGAAAACTTTTTCATATTCAATTTCTCGTAAGATGGAACTTCCTTATTATCTAATTATTTTAACTTAATAGATCAAATAGAAATTGACACTTTAAAGAACTTGCAATATTAATTCTCTAGCTTCAGTTATTTCAACTTACCTTGCCTGCGCAAACAGATAAATGATTTCTATATAGTTTTATCGATTATTTATTTATTAATTTATTTGGTTCATTAACGCCCAAAAGGCATTTGCAAAAAATAAAAATGAAATTTATGCTAACATACTAAATACAGAATATACAGAAAAAATATGTAAAATTAGTTAAAGAGGATAAAATAAAAAGTTTTATGCTGATTTGCTGTCTGAAATAAATTTAATTACTCCTCTTTGCCGCTCTCGACACACTGCATTATTGAGCATCACTAAATGCAATTCCAGGGCCGCGATTACAATGGGGTATAGTTGAAGATACATTCTCCCGAGCGATTACGAAGATACTCTACCGACCTCCGAACTTCAAGTTTTGGGTAGGTACATCGATATGTAACAAGGGAACGCGTACGCCACGGTACACATATCTACGCATTAAAGTGACTCCTTTATTATGACGTCATAGTTGAAGATAAATTCTTTCTAGCGATTACAAAGATGATTAAAAAAGATTACCGGCTACCGACCTCACACCTTCAAATTTTGAGGTAGGTATATAGGTTTTTTTTAACATCGGTACACGGTGGATTACACACTTCACGGTACACATATCTAGTCACCAAGAGTGACAAAAGTTATGCCCCACCTAGCAGTTTTTGGTTTTATAACAATTATTCAATTTTCAATTCGTTTTGAGGTGGCCAGTTTTTATCTTAAAGGCCTATAAGAGAAAATAGGTATATTTTTTTAAGTCGAATTAAATTCTCACATATCCGTCAGTTTTTAATCCGAACGGCTAGATGCATTGGCTAGACTTGCTACATGCTGCACTATTTAAGTATAAGAGCATCTACCCGTAAAAACATTGGCACCATAAAAAAAAATTAGTTATCATATTTTTTCTATCTGTTTTACCATCTTTCTGAGTGTACGTATCGAGATGTCAAAAGAGACGGCTTTGTAATACCTCGGTAGATAAATACAGACAAAAGTTAAGCATACCGTCAAAAACCATCTAAAAATTACCTTAAAGCGAGCATTTTTGCTTGAATTGGGATTATTTGGAGTTTATAATCGCTTTAAAGTGGTCATTTTTTGTCGCAAAGCCTATTTAAATAAATAATAAATGAGAACTATTTTTAATTTTAATTGAATAAGGAACGCAGGCTAAATTTTCGGCGTCATCATTGGTTGGAATCGATCATATGACGTCGAGATGACAAGTCGGTAGAACATACCGAAATAGATAGAGATAGTACAGGAGTTAAGTGTACCGTTTCGGTATGTACCGATGAAGATAGCCTTTACAATCGCGGCTTAGGCCCGTTTGACAATGGGAAGCTAACGTTTATCTTTAATTTTATCTTTAAAATAAAATTGAGTTTTCCTGCATGAAAAATAAAATATTATTTTTGTAAAATTTATTTTTTAACATGATCAATTATAGGTTACCGACAAAAATAATTTAAATTTTTATACAAATATTTACATTTTTAAACATAAAAAACTGATTTACCTTCATACTATCTCGATATGTAGAGGCGACGACCGAATTTGTAATTACCTACAGCAGCTTAAAATTCTCCATTAGTAAGAGCAATCAGTACTTTTAAATAAGATGGAGGTTTTGGACTTGTTCAACGACTAGCTCTCCGCTACAAACGAATAATATTAATAATAATTAGGCTTTTTTATTTAGACTTAGTCTACTCCCATGAAACACTACATACTACACTCCAAATACACGAAGTAATAACAACATAAAAATAAATATATTAGTTTATATTTTAATAATATAATTAGATAAAAATTAATACTAAGAAATTCAAATATTTTGTTTGTACTATTTAAGGACTAATTTTTTTTAAAAATCACCTGTAAACTCATATATTGTCGTAATTAGAAATCTGTACTGTATGTGCACGTAATAGGTTTACGTTTTTTGTAACAATTTTTATACATCATATGAACACAGTACTGTGTCTCAACATTAAAAATACGTAAATAAAATAAAATAAACTATTGAACACATGATTTTTAAAAACGAAAATATCACCAAGCCACTTTTTGTGGCTTGTTAGTGCGGTGATAATAATTTAATAATGACGGAACAAAGAATTAAAAACAATTCATTAACAATACCTATGACTAATAGCCGGAAAGATCAGTGACATATAACAATGCTTTTTTCAAAATTTATTAAATTACAGTAAGCGAATAAGATAAAATAATATATACCCATTTAAAACAGAGAAAACATTGCATTAAAGAGAAAGAAAGAATTATACTGCCATTAATTAATCTTTAAACAATGTATTTAATAACGTTTAAAAATTAATAATTATTGTTTATTGTGTTTATTTTAGGTAATGGTAATTCCCTTCTTGATTTGTTATTAGGTTATGTTAAAATTGATTGGTACATTGGGTAGGTACAATGACAAGAGAAAACTTTCCAAATTGAGACATAATATTATTTGGAGTGTATTATCTGTTATGCTGGCACTAAGTACTAAGTTGAAGTAATGGACTACTTCAAATGATCGTATTCAAGATGGTACATTAGTAATAAATAATACATCGACTGGTATTTGAAGTACCTACATCACTATTTGAACGAATGACGTATTTATTTTCTGATAATAATTATCATTGTTTAAATATTTTTTCAACAACTCATGCCTTTAAATAGTATAAAAAATATTATCATTAAAACATAATGCAAACTTGTGTGTATGAACAAAATGAACCGATAATTTCAGTGTCAAATAACAAAAAAAACATTTATTTTTAAACCCACGTCAAGAAATATAACAGAAGATAAAAATAAAAAGTTTTGAAATGACATAGGCAATTTATAAAATGTAGTCCTTTATATTAAGGTAAGCAGTGCAAGAGACAGTATTACACATAGTTAATAATTACAGTACGGAAAATAAATTATTTAGGAGTACTAATTGTACCTCAGAGTATGTTATTACTTATACCTTTTTTTTTCTAGATTGTTATTCTATTGCATCACATGTCATTATAATTTAATCTAATTAATTTTACTATGTATTTTTATTATTAATTATTATGGCTTGACACGGGTATAGCCTAAAACGCCTTAATAAATTCATTAATATTTAAACTAGTGTAATTTTTAATAAATAAATAAATCTTGATAATTTTTTGTTCGTGAAGATAAGATGATTAGTCTTACGTTTCAGGTACAATTTCAGGGACTATAATATTACTTGTGTGAAAACACCATTTCAAATAAATATTTACTATCAATTGTCGGAAATCCAACCCGAGACCTCTTGCGCGGTAGGAAAACGCGCTTAATTTTACACCACGAGGCTGACTAAATTCTATAATAAGAAATAAAAAACCTCTTTTGGCATGCGCTGCAATCTTAATTGATCAGAAAAGGGGAGATTAAAATAAAAATGTACAATCATTTCATTGGTTGCCATGATAAGGGTAAAACACTTTAAACCCGGTCCCAGCATTTAATTTTTTTGCTGAAAGTATGTTTTTTTTTCTCATTTACGAAAAATGACGAAAAACGGACTTTGTAATTTTCACTGTAAAACATTTGTCGACCGTTTTGGGAAATATGGGGTCTTAAGCATGGTAGCCGAAACGGACTACATGTCACACCCCGAGGCGGCCATTTTAATGCTATACCTTACGTTAAGTTATGAATCCAGTTAAGACTTTTATGACAGCGGCACGCGTGGGTGTTTACATTTATAATATTTAAAGTCACTTATGTTGAGTATGCAAAACCATTTTTCCAAACTGGTATTGTCTCCGCAGTTTGGCCATGTCATATTCTCCGAGACTGGTTCAGTCCCGGATGTTTTAAACAACCCGGACAACCTTTTAACATACTCTTCAATTTTTACTAAACTGAAAATACATATTGATAATAAAAAGGATGTGCATAAAGTAAATTTTACAGGAGAGTTAATTAAAGTTTCTTCCAATTACAAATAAGTAAAATTTCTAAAACCGTGTAGGTACAGTCATAACTAAAAAACGCAGAATTTCTAGAAGAACCAAAAGACTAAATGATCCCTTTTAAACCTGAATTAATTCCCGTGGACATAAAACATATTTTTTATTCTGTGTGTACAAAGGAATAATTTGTTTTTTTTTTGTTTTTAGTGTTTTTTTATCTGTTATGCTTTGGAAAATATTTGACTTTGGCTCTTTTACTTTTAAAAGTCAACAAATGACGGAGTTAGGGATATTTGGATACTTACACATAGGCAGAATGGTGAATTTTACAAAGTGGCCACTTAAATCAGCCAATTAAAGGTCATATGCAACTAAAGAAATAAAAAATAATGAAGTAATGTTTTCAAAATACACGACTCTCAGATGTGATTTGTTAATTCGGCATACAGAAGGCGTAATTATCGTAGTAAAAAGTAAAATTTATTTAAGATAATTTCAAATGAGGTTCCGCAAGAAACAAAACTCACGATGCTCGTTATACAGGCTAAGAGTACATTTTAATAATAAAAATACTTTTTAATTTTATTCCACTTTTATTTAAAATAAGAATATAATTATGTAATTAAAGAATATAATTATATTACCTTATACTTAAATGATTTTAATTTAAATTCTTTTATTTCCATAATTACATAAAATCATGATTTTACAACCCCTGCTTGCATTAGTATATAATATAGAAATTTGTTTAGTCTTCCACCAGTCTTACGATGTCGGTCACGACAAAACCCGGTCACTGGTAAAAAAAACTACAAAAAAATATACAAATAAAAGTGGAATAGAACTATAAAGTATTTTAATTATTATAATTAAAATGCAGTTCCACCAAGAAATGTCAGTAGAAAATCTCAATATATCAGGAATACATTTATAACAGGAACATTATATGCAGCGGTGTGTCATTCTCCAAATCAAGACCTTAATTTTTTATTTGATTTCTTCGAAGATTGGTGTCAAAAACAAAATTACACCAAAGAAAAAATAAGCATGGATCATCAAAAAGAAAATTAGAATAATGAAAAACCTAGATGCGAAGTAAATAATAGAGAATATCGTTTTGTGACGAAAGTAATTGACAATATCATTTATTTTATTTATTTATATATTCATTCAAAATTACACTAGTTTAAATATTAATGAACTTATTTATGCTTTTTAGACTATGCCCGTGTCAAGCCACAATAAATAACAATAAAAATACATAGTAAAATTAATTAGGTCAAATTATAATGACATAGAATAACAATCTAGAAAAAAAGGTAAATGTGTAAAAAATTTACAAGTCTGCCTATTTTTAAGCATGAATTTTTACTTAATTTTTTTTTATGCTGATTATTGTTTTACGTAACATGTAGATTTTTATTAAGTTAAAATGATCTACATTCAAAGAGATCCGCTTTATATTTTCTACTGTTGCCGATTCGTGATGTTTGCAACCTTCAATATATAATACAGATATAAACAGCAGCTGTCAAAATGTAGTGCAAGTGTTTATCATTATCAGTTTGTATGTCGGAGGTCGGCCGAGGAATGGAGGAATGCGTTCTAGAGATCTAGAGTGGATCAATCGCGGATCGGACTTCCACTCAATCAACAAAATAACAAAAGTGTTTTGCAATTATTAATGGAATCGACTAATGTGAAACAGTAGATAATTAGTTATTACTTAAACATAACCCGTTCAATATAATTGTTGCGACTGAAAGTAGATGAAGACTAATGTTTTTAATAAAATAAATAAAAAACAACAGCTTTGTTTTTAACCACAATTTTTTTTCCACCAACCGGTTTTTTAAATTTTTTTTTTTTTTTTTACATATAATACAAAAATTACATATTATACTCCCAGCAGTTATTAGAAACTCATTTGGGACCGTACATAAGAAAAAACATTTTTTTATTATTATTGTTGTTATTATTTATTTTATTTAGTTCTATGATTAACATAGTCTAATATATATTTACAACACTATATTTACATCTATACTTATTCTAACATTATTTATCACAATTATACACTTAATATCCTAATTTATAATATTCACTGTTTCATATGTACATTTTCATTAATTATATTGACAGTACACAATATCATACAAATTAATACATCCGAAATAAAAAGAAAACATTATTGTATAAGAGACATAAAATACCATCTTATATAAACTACATTAATAATTATCAACATAAAAAAGATTTAAGAAATACTTTTTAATTGCGACACTTCTGGATTTTTTTTTTTTGAAGTTTTTCGTGTCTTAGCTCATCAAGCAGTTTATTATATTCGGAATGGCCAATATTTTCCAAGGACCTACTGCCAAACTTTGTTGAGCGAAACTTAGACACATGAAGATTCCTTGAATAACGCGTATTGTAATTATGAATATTATGACCAAATGTGTGTTTTAAATTTGAGTGAGCAGAAAAGTAGATGATATTTAAAATAGTATTGGTTATGTCATGCAGTGGCATTACCTTTAAAAGCAAACAAGCTTCTTCATCAAGGTTTACGTAACTAATGAATAAATTCCTATTTTATTTTTACTACACGTGGACCCAATAAATCAAGTCTTTTTTCTAACATGGGTGGTAATTTGATATCAATATTTTCGAAGCTGGACAGGAAGGACTAAAAGAAATATTGTAATTTTTTAAATGAATTTTTTTCAAAACAATTATCTTATTCCCTACCATTAAACATTAAACCTGCTTTCTACACAACTAATAATAAAGAAACATTGTTAAAAAATCACAAAGGCAAAATCCATAAATATAATAAATCTGGAATATACCAATTAAATTGTAATGATTGCGATCCAATCTACATTGGAAAAACTAAAAGGAACTTTAATATTAGGGCAAAAAAATACTTAAGATGCTTAAATAATAAAAGTTTTTCTGAATTTGCGAATTTAGAATCATCCGTTGGAAAATAATCGTAACTTCAATAAAGACACTGGATTAAAAGTACTTCATAATGAAAATAATATATTAAAATTAGACAACTAAGAAATCTTAGAAATTAAAAAAGCGATTCGTAATAAGAAAAAAAAAAATAACCAAATAAAGGGGGAAAAAAGTGATTGAAGAAGTTTAAAAATCAACCCCTAAAGAGTTCAGCTCCATGACTCGTATGGAATATAAATAAAATATTTATAATTTTGAGGTTTTTCTTTACAAAAAGTGTGAATTCGTGGATAAAAATAAATGTACTGAGAACTCAATAATGTTTCGAGTATGTCCAAATGCTTGCAAAGAACTTTTTTCATTTAATCTTTTTCTTTAAATTGACTTATTATATAATTACATAATTGGTAAGTGTTTTTTTTCTATACAATCTACTTTCCTAATTTAATTCTTCCTTAATGTAATGTTATTGCTGTTACTTTCCAAAAAAGAAACCAGCTCTTTTGCTTGGAGAGTTACTTACACTGTTATATGTATTCAGTCATTTGAAGTTGTATAATTAAGAGTATACCCACATGAGAAAAAAATTAAAATTATTTGAAATAAAAAAAAACAGAAAATAATAATAAAGTCATGCTAATTAAAATCGAAAGCTGTTTTTACTCGGGATAAAAAAAATCTTCAAATTTATTTACTGAATAAAATCAAAATCATGTTGAAATAAAAAGTGACATTTAAAAAGGTTTGTTTGTTTCTTATTTTTTGCCTCGCTTATTATGTACAAAGTGTATTTTTACTGCAAATATATGTTCCTTTTTACTACTCTAAATGTTGCGTGAGGATCTGGCGGGATAGTCGGCTGTGGCTTTGTTAAGGAACTTCTCCGCATTTGCTTAGAGAAGAGGAAGCCACCACACTCATTTAGGAGAAGCTGGACTATTGACAGACATCAACAAACCTTCCGTTCCACGTTTGTGCCCTTCTTTTGTTTATTTTAATAATTGCCTTTACAATTTTACCGTGTATGATATTATTTCTCGTGATAAGTCCTTGCGACTTATTACGGTTACGATATTACCCAGTTTTACATCGCGCCTCCAACTGCATTCGCTCTAAGCTAAAAAAGGGATAATGCATCAACAAATGACGAATATCTCGGAGTGTTTCTTCATCATGTGAGCAGCTATGAATTTTTCAGAGCTTAAGTAAGTTCGCAGCTAGCTTTCTTCCAAAATCAGCTTCTTATTATTTCTCAACAATATCTTCAACAAAGCCTAAACAGACCTGAAAAAGGGAAAAACTATTGATAACAATAACATGGCAGTAAAGGGTTAAACATGTGTTCCACTATTCACTTAGTAGTTGTATTAACAGCAAAGACATGTGAGTAGTTAGTAGTTAACAAGTAGATAGTTCATCATTTTAATATTTGTTAACTACGTGCAATCTAGTTTAATATTAAGTAAGAGAAACAGGCGATTAGGTTTGGAGTGAGTCGTGATTGAAATGTTTCACACTTTTTTCTACTTATCATCTTATAACACCTGTAAAAAATATCGCTAACTACGAATTGAATTAAAATGATATCTAACCAATTTAAGATACAAAATACTTACGCAATGAAATACACATTTAAAAGTAGGCAACGTGTTCGAGCCCCACAGTGGGAAATTTAAGAATATTTAAATCAACTTCATCAAATAATTATTTATTTATTTGACACTTTATATACATATACAATATATATACATATAAGGGCGGGCATATTGCCTTAAGGCAACTTCTTCCTACCTACCCAAACCGTTCAGTTTAAGAAAATTATAAATACAAGAGCATATTACAATTTTATACAAAAATTAAAAACAAAGATTAACAAAATAAAAAAAAATAAAAAAATTAATAACACTATACTAAGAAGAGGGGAGAGGGGATAAGAAGAATAAAGAAACAATTTTCATTCAATACCAATGACTAAATATTTCTAGGCTAATACTAGAATCTAGAATTTAAGTAAAATTACTACACATAATTTTTTAACATATTTATTTACGAGACAAATGGCCTTGTTTAGTTCAGTAAATGTTGTTGATTTCATGGAAACAAATCAACATTGAACAAAGTCCGAGAACGGACGCAGCAGTTTCCTATTGCGAGCGTTTCGAGGATGCGGCTGTGGACTTTTTGGACTCATGCTGCGGATGCTTCAGCAGAGCCGTAACCATGCTGTCTCTTCTTCAAACCTGCGGGTTTCCGTCGTTCTGGAACGACGTCGATGACGGTTTTTCGGCTTTATTCGGCGAAACTAAGTGTCACGGGATTTAAGTGGGACGAGGCGAGAGTTCTGGCTAGCGATGAGGTCTCCCGGAGGTGGCGTCTGGTGATGTACACATGATCCACTTAGGAGCAGACGTGGAAAAAGAAGAAGATCAAAATAATAATTCTAGATGCTACTCGTATTTTCATTACTAATGAAAAAATATTAAATATTTGATACCTAACTGTTTTGTGTTTGTTTGTCATATTATTTGTTGTTTTTGTCTTAAATAAATAACTTAGTAAGTTTTCTGAATAGCTATTCAATGCTTACTTCAAGTAATAGAAAATGACTTAAGATTATACGAATTAAATTAAAGCAGAGTAAAAATCAAACCTCGACCCACTGGAGCCTTATGCTGGAAAGATGTGACATTTTGTCACCCACTCGACAATAGTCGATTGGGCATCTCGATTGCTTTGTCAAATTGCTATCCTTGAAAACCCTCCGACAATTTAATTACAAAGACGAATGAGAAAGTGGTAACACCAACAAATCCGTATTTATCTATGGCTCCTCGGCCACACGTAAACCTATATTATGAAAAAAATAAAAGAAAATGTTTTACTGAGACCCTGCAACATTGATAATTATTATTTGCCTTTGACATAACACACATCTACATGTTATCGGAAATATTTCATATTCATTTAATGGATTTTAAAAACATATTGTACAATATTTATTTATTTATACTTTTACATTGTTTGTATTCTATTTTTTATACAGAATAATGTTCCTCACTGGGGTGTCCCGTGCCGACAGAAAGATTTTACTAAATTTAATACATGCCTTAAATTAGTTATTTAACAAAGTTAACAAAATAATAATAATAAATACGTATTTTGACATTGACGAGCGATAAAATAATTTTGAAACCATGTTTCTAGTGAAACTTCATTTGATAATGGATTAAAAATAAGTATAGTTATATTTGCTGCACATTTGTTGATACATTGTTTTAAATTTAAAGTTAAATACAACAAACATACCTACTCGTCATTCAAACATAAATGCCGAGCTTTTTACATGAAGGCAGTTTGACAGCTGACGTAACGATGTGGCATTCGATTGTCAATGTCGAGTGCTTTGGGGCACTCGAGATAAAGCCGATTGATTTTCAATCGTAGTGCGTTTTTATTTTTAAAAAAATCTTACATTTTTAAGAAACTTTTCCGTTCAATTTAATGCTCTAATTTTTTCTCCATAAGGAACATTTTTTGTATCCAATTTCTCATAGGGCTGAAGTTCCTTATTGTTTTGGTAACTGTTATTTTTTTTAACAAATTAGGTATCGTTCTTCCATTTTAATTTGATCAATTTATCTCAACCACTAAATGCAGAAAAACACAAAAAAAACAAAAAAAATGTACTGTAATTTACTTTATTTCTGGTTCAATTTTTACAGTTAAATACTTACGTGAAAAAAGTCAATTAAGCATTTTTACTTTCATATAATAAAAATATTTGTCAAATTAGTCAGTAAATAAGTTCTGATTTTAGATTTAATTTTGGATTGTATGATATAACGATTTTTTTTTTCTAAAGTTACCTTACGTATTCTGCTTAATTATGTATAAAAATATAATATGGTCTAAATGTTTTGGTAGATTTATGTTTCTTCTACCGTTTAACCCTTTGTTCCTTGACCAAAGATTTAATAGAGTTTTTGAACTTTTTCTTTTTAAATTATGTTATTTATAGTTTGAAAACGATTACCAGTTTTTTTAAATCTTAATTAAAAAAAAAATAGTAGTACAAATTGGTACCGTCAGGGAATTGAAATTTAAAACGTTGGTTTTTTTCCAATACGATAAATTTACAAAAATAAATAAAACCTTAAATATTCGTCAAAAATTATTTTTAAAAAACTTGGTATCATTTTAATAATATTATGGTTTGTAAAGAAGCAATAATTTTACACAGTAAAACGGGTGATAGCTCTTCGCAAAACTGATCTCTAGGAGTAATTTTGTGGAACTAATTACTCTTAAATGTCCTGTCTAATGATAGTGATTAATTATATCAAATGCTTCCTCATGTAAGAGGTATATTAGTTACTTTACACCTGGATAAATTTGTACCATGAGGTATATATTTAACACTTTATATATTATACGTATACAATTTATATACAAATAAGGGTGGGCATTTTTTTTAACACAAAGTATTTTACAAGTCATACACATGAATTACATTCCCAGGAGTTACAACAACTCAATCCGGGACTTTGATAATATACGTTTTAAAAAAAAACACAAATTGAGAACAATAAAGAAACAAAGCAAGTTTAGCATATATATAACTAAATATAACACAACAATATATACGCCAATAACCTTTTCTTACACAAGCAGAATAAATATATAAAAAACGCTTTTAAGAATAAAGAAAGTAGTGAATCTACTAAGGGAGATAAGTTCGTTAACATCACATGCCACGCAGACGATGCAGCCATAGTTTTTTTTCTTCTATTCTTCTTTTTTGAAAACTGCTGTTTTGAAGTATTTACCTTTCTTTTTTAAATGTAAATATTTATATTTGTTACAGATGTAATATTTCTTTTTATATATAAATACTGTTTACCATTGTATACTATTCTCGGTGTTTTTGTTCTTTTTTTAATATTATGTTATTTTTTATTGTATTTTTTTTCACTGGTTTTATTGTAATTGTATAAAAGGTTCATGGAACTGTAAATAAATAAATAGTGGCAGTGATGATAAGAGCATATCTATCTCAGTTAGTAAAACAGCTGAATGTCTAAGAAATGTCGTATGGTACGATGAACAAATGCGTATTGGAAACAAGATTCGGATATGCAAAACGTGTGCCAGACCAATCATGGTGTATGCAATAGAGGCGAGGATAGATATAGAGGAAAAAAATACAAAAAACCAAGTAGAAAAAGTAAATAGAAAAACTATGTAATTAAGTAAAGCACAAATTATGATAAAACTGTAATTACTTTTTAATATTATTATAAAATATATAATTTACTGCCTTAGAACGGGTAAGCTATCCCTAGTTAGGCAGTTTAGATGAACCAACAGCAAAAATTAAAAAAATGTATGTTTACTTTTACTACTTAATTAATTTGTTGTATAAATAATTACGTGTAAATTGCTGTAATAAATATGTAAAAAATAAATAAATAAATAAGTAATATTGCCTTAAGGCAATTTCTTCCTACCTGCCCGAACCGTTCAGTTTAAGAAAATTAAAAGTACATGGACATATTCTAGGTTATTATGTAGAATCTTATAATTTTATACAAAAATTTAAAACAAAACGAACTAAAAAATTGACACTTTACTATGAAGGCAGGAGATTAGAGGTAGCAAAGGGTTAACCTAAGTAATATTAGACTACAGTAATTTGCAACGGTTACGCATAACACATGAAGAAAAAAACATTATCATGTTACTAATGATTTTAAATTATGTTCACTTGTAACAAGGGGAAAGTACAGTACTCCAAGAAACAAAATTATGATGAGTTCGTTCATAATAATTTATAAGTCATAATGCGACGCGACGGTTTTTCTGCTATTTGGTAATACAGTCGCTGTGATTTTATACGAATAATACGTAGAATGTATATATAATGTAGAATGAACCTAACGTACTTACTTAACAACTAATATACTTGCTTTATTAATTAACAACAAATATACTTGCTTTACTATATGAATAAAACACGAGTGATACTTTAATCCACAAATTTGGAATATCCAGTGACCGGTTTCATCGCTTTCGCGACATCTTCGAGACTGGTATCTTTATTAAAAAGTTAAATGTATTTATACAAAACAGAGGTAAGGATAGATAATTCAAATTTATATGTAAGTTAATTAAATAAAGTTATTTTTATCTTAAGGATCATTATCAACAAATTTTCTTTGGGTTAACTAATAAGTTGATATAATGCTATTTTTATTTGAGTTTAAGTATTTTATTTTATTTTTAGTGTCCCATCCTTCGTGAATGTGGTTTTGTAAATAATGATTTTTGAAAAACAAAGGGTAAAAAGTCATTAGTAAGACTAATTAGTAATTGTATGTCCCTCTTTACTTTCAGGTCACAATTGTATGTGATGATTACATTTAATTTAGACGGTAATACTATTTTATTGTCACATAACTTTTTAAAACTGATTCTAAATATCTCACATTATGTACATTTTTCCAGGGTAGGTTTTTTGTCATTTTATTAAAGCTATTCTTTAACTTTTTCATTTATTATTTATTTTTAAACATTCTTTAACTTTCTTATTTTTAACATATTACAACAGAGATGAAGAACATTTAAGATAAGGTAATATAGAAGTCTAGGCATCTACAGGGCTTATGACCTGTCAATGGCTAGTTTAAGTGGCCACTTTACACAATGTGTAACATTCACCATTATGCCCATGTTTGAATATATTATCTATAAAAAAAAAAAACTATATTCCTTCAATTCTTTCATCTGTTAATATAAACAGCTCCCCAGGGAGTTGAATTCAGCCCTTGTCTACAAAAATTTGGACAAACTCAGAATATTGTTTCTTATTTTTGTTTTTCAGAGCCAAAATCATTTGCAAACGAGAGGAGGCATAATTTAGTTATTTTTAAAACCGACTTTCCCGCCAGTTCCTCACAAATAAATAATCGTTAGAGCATCTAGATTCTGTTCATTTTAGATTCTAGAAGCCATTATTTGGATACAACGTAAGAACTTTTTTGCTGCAATTAAGATTATGATTGAATATTTTCACGGTACAAAATAGCCTATGTCTTTCATTTTAACGAAGAAATTGTTGACATAAAAACTATATATATTTTTTCGAACAACGCGTATCTTTAATAAGATGTCCTTGAAATATAGCGGAATTTAATAGGTCAGTAGTACAGTGATTTATATTTGTTTAGATAAAATGTTTAAACATTATTTGTACCTAAAAAACAAAATATTTGGTAAAAAGCACTAAGGTTTCATACAATATAATGATTAATGAAGTTTTAATTATCCCCTGTAAAGTAAACCTTTAGTCAGTTAGTTTTATTTAAATTCATCTTTATTCGCATTCCATAACTAATAGTGCATAGTCCAGTGAATTGATACACCAATCGCAGTGTATCTTGATCATTTGTGTTACATTAAAGTAAGATGATCTTACGCTTTAGGTACCAGTCTAGGGACTATGAAATATTCTAGTGTAAAAACACATTTTTTTTATTATAAATATTTCACATCGATCTCGAACCCGAGATCTCTTGCATGGTAGGTAAACGCGCTGACTAGTACACCACGAGGCCGTTAGTTATTAGTTTTCAAATTATTAAATCAAAGTAAATAAATGTAAAACGAACTCAACATGAGTTTTCACTCTATTAGAGACGTAGAAACGTTGTTTTTAATTATGTATGTACTAGCCATTTTGTAATTTTAGACTTAAAATAAGTATTAATTTTTGTATATTTATTGAAAAAATTCTTGACATTTTGTCAATTTTTTTTTTACATACAATATATTTATTTAAGTATTCAAATCAAGGCGAGGATATCGAGTTGCAGTAAATATACCCAAGTACATAATTATGTAATATGTGGGTAGTAAGTAAGCAAGCAAATATAAGAAACTTCCATATCAAAATCAGTAACGGTTTCAAAGAAACGAAAACAGTTGACGGTTAATGTAACTTTTTAATATTTTACTCAATTTTCCTACTGTAAAACAACGTTTCATCACACGTTATATATTAAAATGATAATAATTTAAATAAAAACTTCATTTCGTGTTAGTAACTAATTATACGCGAATTGTTGACTAATGGCAGTTTCCGAATTTATGAATAAATTTTGCATTCTCGCATTAAAATAGCATTAGATTATATTATTATCTAATAACTTACGGCATTTGCACAAGTTTTCTTTAACATTGAATTTAAATAATGTGAAAATACGATGGAATAATCAATTAGATACTTAAAATTTAAGCTGTAATATTAAACTTGCAATTAATCGTATGTTTATGCCTAATTTCAAGGTTGTGTGTCGATAGTCATGGAATCTATTTATGCTGGCCCAGGAATCTCAAATTGTCTTTTTATTAAAGGAGTTGGTCATAGAGCAAATTATATTTACTATAAATAAAATGTATTATTTGTAAGATTGTAAGAGAGTCATTTAAATTCAAATATGTAAGTAAGCCCATTTTTAAAAATTCGTAAAATATTGTTTACAATTTCAATTAATTAAAGTTAAAAAATTCGCAAAACATATATGCATTGATTTCTATTATTTAGAGTTGTGAGTTTCTCAAAAGTAGGCACGTAGGTACCCACTACGACCAACTATTTTTTAAATGAACTTTTGTATTTCAACTTTATTAGTGAGTAGGTAGGGTAGGTATTTCTAAAATGTAACTAATACAAAAAATACCGTGAGAAAGGAGTAATATTTAGAAGTTCATACGAATTCAGGAGTTCATACGAAAAAAGTTACCCACCTGTTAATTTCAGTTTTGTGTTTGTCAGAACAATATTAATTATAAATCTGTAATTATGCAATAGCGATAGAAAAAAACATACATGTATTTAAATTTTTATGAGAACCTACTTATTGTAATAAATACATAACATCGCTGCTGTTTTCATTATTATCCATATACTTATTTCGAATATGTGTATATCATCACTGTCATACGTATTATTATATAACTTTTCTACATTCCATTTTTTGACATATATAAATTTATATATATATATATTTTTCTATTATTATTTTGCATATTGTTTTGATTACCTGTATATTGTTTTAATATGTAAATACATATTTTTGATTTATATATCGAAGAGTCCTGACTTAACACGGAATTTTCTAACAAGCCGGGCCACAAAAAACATATAATTGTGTCTATGTAAAATTGTGTATTTAGTGCATTAAATAAAATAAATTAAATTGTGCTTTTTTTGACCAATTTCAATATTCGCTGATGCGAGTATTTTACTCTAAAAAATATTGTCATATATTTTAAATAAATAAAAGTTGATAACCAATAGTAAAAGTTTTCATATTATTATAAATAATCCCAATATTAAACTTGTGAATAAGCTGAACTTATTCATACATATTGAGTTTAAAAACTCTTTTTTTTTTATGTCACACTTAACTTGTGGGGAATATATTCACCTTTATTTTTATATCGGTAATGAGATTAAACTCATTTCAAGAACTAAAAACTATTATATCTTATATCTAGGTAACCAAGGTTTTAGAAAAACTGTTATTTGTTCCAAGAAATGTTTTTTTAACACGATGGTTTTATTTGTTTTCAGATCGCAAAACAAAAGTCCTTTTGGCAGAGTAATTTAATAAAACAACGGAAAATAGACGGCTTCAAACTGGCGTTTAAGATGATCAATAAGTGCAAAGTGGCGTTCAAGGTAAGTTTCTACAATTTTTTAGTTTTATTAGTACTGAAACTTTGTTTGCCTAGAAAGGTTATTGTTAAGTGCATTGCGTAATCATATACATACAACTTTTAAAATTTTGAAGTATTATAAATAATTAAAATTAAAATAAAAATGTGTTACACTTATATGTTTACAAATTTGTATACACCATTTTAATTTAGAGTTATACTAGGACCGGTTTCGAGGTTACTACCTCATCGTCAGTAATTAAACAAACTTATAATTACTCGCGTTGCTTATTATATTATTAAATATTGTATGAAAGGGACAGAAAAATGAAAGAAAGAGAGAAAAGGAAGATAAAATGAATCATAACTTGAATATTTTTAAAAGAGGACTCTAAGTTAAATTTAATTGATTATTTATTATTTGAAGTTTTTGATTAATGGCTTTACTAATTTATAATCGTTCTAAATTGTCTAGACGAAAACCATTTTTATTGTCATGCAAAATTTCTACACCTTTTTCTTGATTGCAATCATGGTTTTCGGATATAAGATAATTTACGGATTCTGAAAAATTGTTATAACTGAGACATCTTATATGTTCTTTTATTCTAAGATTAAATTTACATGAAGTTTTTCCAGTATAGAAATTTGGGCAATTTAATGTATAAATTCCCGAATTATTTAATATATCATCCTTATCTTTACAATTTGATAATATTTTACGTATATTATTATTAGTTTAAAAAGCTGGCCTGATATTATTAGGTAAAATTTGAGCGATATTATTAGAAAATAAATTAATGTACAAAATTCTACGCCAATTCTCATTATTGTTAGAAATATTTTGGGAACTATATAAGTATTTTTCCATAGTTTATTTTAAGTTTTTTATTCAAAATATTGTCAGTTAAATTTAGTCCATAACCATTATTGAAAGCAATATTCTTTGTAGTATTTAAATTTAAGTAGAAATTATTTTTATTTTGTGGTATTGAAGTAAGACGATGTATCATAGAATGGAAAGCAGAATGTTTATGTGATGAAAGGTGATTAGAAGATTTGTGGATGACCGTATCTGTATATGTCGAAGTATAAATCTAAATTAAAGTGGTTTACACAAATTTATAAACATACAAGTGAAAAATGTCATACCACAAAGTGAAAAATGTTTTTGATAACAATAATGAAACTGTGTTGTTTTTAACCACTTATTATGTATTTTACCCTTGTGTGACTATGATGTCACACGAATCCACATAAAATACGTACTTGTACCTTAAAAGATGAACCACGGGTGTCACATTGAACGAAATATTCAGGAAACAATATTTTGAAATACTGGGATTTTTTAGGTAAACGAGATGACTTCAACCTAAAAGAACTTTCGATGTAAAAAAATGAGAAAAAAAAAATGCATTTTTTAAACAGCACACATTAAAATAGTGTATCTGGTAATATTGTTTTTTGCATTAAAACAAAGTGGATTTTTCAGCTTTAAAATGCTTTTTTACGATGAAACGGTGTTTTATTCACGTATAAAATAACTTATTACGATAATGTCTGCATTTTTAACTTCAAAATGGCAAAAAGTAGACTCCCGTGTTTTATCCTCTAATGTACAGATTCATCTTTTAGATAATTTTTTTTGTGCTTTGAATAATTAAAACAATGCAATAACAATTAAAAGAAATTATTGTTATCACCACGATTTACTGAAATCTAAGATTTGTTAAAAGGGTTTGAGAGCTATGACTTAAGTGATTTTATTTTTATTTCAATTAATAATTTTCTACTTGTAAAAGGTGACCCTTCCTTTTTATTTTTTTGGTCATATTTTTTATACACATGACAACGGCCGGTCACTTGAGCCCGGGACATGTGTTTATTGTTTGTTTTTTAATACCCGTATATCAAAATATGTCGTACGACGTTAGAACACCTTCTCCAGAGGGATTTTTTATCAGTCAATGAGAAGATAATTACCCACCGATTTCTTGGCTTCTATGTGCTCCCTTATCAAGGTATAATTAAGAAATAAATATTTTGCTGTTTTATAATTTTAACAGGGTCTACTTTCATCTAATACCTATGGAGGTAATAAATAAAGTCTTTATAAATAAAATAAAGCCTCTTAAAGAGTTTACTTTAGAAGATATTTAAAATTCAAAACACATTCTCAATATATAACGAAAAAAAAACATTTATGGGAAGATTACGAAATGTAATAGATATAAAGAGTAGTGTTCTTTTATATAAAACAATCATATATGTCCACTAAAAAATTACTGTTCTTTCATTATTAATGAGGGGGAAATTCAAAATATACAAATTCTTCAAAATAAGGCGATGAGGATTATATTTAAAAAAATGTATTTTGATGTAGAAATAATGTACGAAAAAATTGGCTTGCTCACAGTAAAGCAACAAATAAAATATAATGTAGCTATTTTTTTTCATAAAATAATTAAAGTGATGAATAAAAGAAAAAAACATAATAAAATTTAAGCAATAGTGTAATACATTAAAGAAACTAGAGAAAAACAGAATCTCAAAACTCATTATACAAAAGATTAAAGCTGTACAATGAGTTACCCGAAGAAATAAAAGAAGAGAAAGTATTTAAATATTTAAAATTTATTTGAAAAAATATGTTTTTGAGAAACTTTGATCGGAAAATGCAAAAAGATGTTATAAACTAACTTAATAAAGCAAAAAAATAAAATATCACAGTGTTGTGTTGCGTTTGTGGAGATATTGAGTGAAGGGTGAGGGGGGTTGAAATTCGATAGTTTGCACTTGTTTTCATCAAAGTCCAAGACTAATGTTTGTTAGATTTTATACGGATAAATGTTATCTTCTATTCTCTCTGCTTTACTCTACCGGGAAACGACGTGATGGATTACTAAAAATATGAAATTGGGATCCGAATAATTTTCCGGTTTCTACGCGTTATGTCATGTGTAAGAATTTCTCTTGTCATTCGGTGACACGTCGTGTGTCAAATATCTCTTTATTTTATATTGTTAATATGGCTGATATGGAGTCAGGAGGTGACGGCGGTGGAAGGTATTGGGACAGTAACAAATTTCTTTCCCGGGGTCAAAAGTTCGCGTATCAGCGTAGAATGTGGCATTTCTGTTCCTACCTTACAGTAATAAAAACGTATATTTCGCAATCTTTTGGAAAGTCTCTTGTAAAATCAATATATGAGGTGAACGGACAGCACTCTTACGGAGTTCTAGGTGTCGGAGTGAAAATATCCCCGATATATAGTTATTAAAAAGAATTGTTTACTTCAAATCCATAAAGACAACATAAATAATAATGTTTCTACGTCACATAACGACCTAGAACAACTGGTAGCATATTAATTCCAAAATAAAAAACAACTACAGCGCAACATCATTATACTTACCGAGGAATATTTATCTTTAATAAAATAAACAATGGAAATAAAACGTGCAGCCAGGAATATAACATATTCAAGAAAGAAGTGAAAAGTTCTGTTTATAATTCTTATTTGTGTAGCACTGTTGAAAACACCGTTTATTATTTTATTTTTTTGTAATTTATATATCACACTAAAAATATTAACGATAAAAAAATTAAATAACCAAATTATTGTAAGACGTCCCTTCCCATTATGTACACATTTTTTTTCTTTTACGCAATTGGAAACGTTAACGTAAATATATATATTAAATTTATACAAAAATTGTATTTGGCAGCAGGAACTTTCGAATCCACCGGGGAATGCAGATTAGCAAAACGTTCAAAAATGTTACTCGCGTTTCTAGGTAAGTCAGAATGTTGAATATCGTACAGTTAAGAAATTATAAATGCCCGTATCTTGAAAACCTCGTGTTATTGGAAAAAACCGATATCATATTTGAATTCAGGATAATATTTTATACTAACCACAATTTATCCGTGCGATAAAATTGCGAATAAAATTAACCTACATTACAAGCCCTATACTTGATTTTATATACACACCTATTTTTTGCTCAAATGCTCTCGGTTTGCCTGTATAATGTGTTACTATGGCAAAACAATTTGCAATAGTAATTGTGCAAACTAACATGATTAAATTACTGAAATTGTATTACAATGTACGGGATTTTTCGGACACAATAGAGTTTGAAAGGCGGTTTGTATCAATCAATTTTTCTTTTACAAAAACGTTTTTCGCTACTCATAAAAAACTAACTAAATTAAGTATTACAAATATGTCGCTATTGCAAAAACATATTACAACTACATGACATGTTACCGAGTGCGTGTTGATTAGGCGGATTCTGTAAACTTTTTCTAAAAGTAAATATATGAGTTTTGTGTAGTTTTTTATTATATTTGTATCACTATTTTTTAATATGTTTGTATTACTATTACGTTCTTCTTCCTTTCGAAGCGGGATCCGAGAAGTGTACCGCGGTCCCAATTTGGAACCTGTCATGCAGGGAAACTACAATAAGCTGAATGTACTGACCAGGTGTATTTGATTGACCACACATTGACAATACTTCAGTGAGATGAGCAATGGAAGCTTTTTAAGTTTCCATGTTTTGGTATTTTCGCGGTTTGAAAGAAATATTACATTTTCGGTAAATTAGTTTTTGAAAATGAAGGAAGACAGTTATCTTTATGGACAGTTTCGGGAAAAGGGTGGGCGCTTTCTTGTCATGGTGTCTACTACTACTACCATCTCGGCATTTCCCGTAGGGGTAGGCAGAGAGAATGGACCGCCACACACGTCTATCCTGGCATACATTCCTAGCTTCTTCCACATTCGTACATCTTGTCATACATGCCAGACCAGACTTAAGATTTTGATTTATCTGATCGTGCCACGTCATAAATAAATTAAATACACACATAAATTAAGTAAATTACATAAATTTTACTCTTTTATTAATTTGTTTTTTCTGTCGTTATTTTATTTGAAAACATTTCCTCATTTATCAATTGATTTTTTTTAAAATTTAAAGTTTTAAAGCAATTTAATATTAATTTTTTTTTGAGCAAAAAGCAATAAATAATATATTATTTTTTTTTTAATATTTGAATAAAACCACTTACAGGTTTTTCTATGTATACTTATTTCGAGACGTACCCGTCTCTTCGTCAGGACAACAATTAAGCCAACATGCAAAACCCACTATACACCTTCACCATAGTTGTTGCACAAAAGTATAAAACCAACACGACGTGCATTTTAATAAGCACATGCACTGATTAGGACAAACATGCACTAATTAAGTAATGAAAATATTTTATGTTGTGAAAAAAATAGTTGAAATAAGAGGGGGTAATGAAAGGAGGGGCGTAAGTTTAATAGGTACAAATAAAGTTTAGTAAAATATTTCATTACAAAGTTAATGCTTTAAATATTAATAATAATGAATAATATTGTTACTAAACAGAAATTCAACATGTAAATAAAGACATGACATATTTTCCATAAATAACATGTAAACACTAATAAAATACACATTAAAAGTAATTCAAATGAAAATGAAATATAACCTCGTTCCAATATAACACCCACTCACCCACCCTCTCACACTCTTACACTCACACAAACACAGTAGTATTTATTGTACGCGTATTTAATGTATTTCTGTGGATATCTGTCATTGGTTTTATTCTCTGTATATTTTATTTGTTATATTTTTTTACATGTATTACTGTTGATATCCCCAATAAATAAAATAAAATAAAATAACAAGTGGTGAATAAAATTGACAATGAGAGAGAATTAAATTAAATTGTGGTTAAAATTCATTAATTAGTATGAAAACGCATCTTGTATACATTTCTTAAACCTTAATAATCTGCCATCAAAACTGACTATATCTATGCTTTCTATACTATTATAAATATAATATGCTCTTTTTTTATACTGGAGTAAAAATTGGCATACTATTATAGAACGAATCTATGTGTAACAATTAGGGTTCCTATAGTTATGGTTATCCAAATATTTGTGAACAAGTAGGTATCCATTGGATTCCTTTATGAATTTTATCAAAAATAAGTTTAAGGTCAATTTTAATGTTTTTTTTATTCTTTCGACTAAATTTGTAACTATACGCAGGTATATTATTGACGTATTGAAAATAAATACTCAGTAGGTATATTAGTTTAAATTAACGCATGTTGCCTAATCCATCAAGATTTGAATTTATTGGCATTAAATTATCGACCCGTTGTAACTTGTTATTTTTCAATTAAGTTGTTATTACACCGTGGACATGTTAATATTTTAACAAACAGGTAACGAAGACGCACTTAGGTCTGTGAAAAACGCGCGGTGGCTACTCCGAGTTTTTATTTATAAAATTATATCATCGTCAAGTCATGGGTTGTTTTCCAAAACCAATCGGAAAAATAATGTCCGCTCTTAATTTAGACTAGAATTCAGTGAGTAAAATAAAAGGATAAAACCATAGGCCCTGGTCGAGTATTTTTGACTCGATAGCTATTTTTCGGTAAATTCTAAAAAAAAAATCAAGTGAAGAAAAGTCTGCCACGTAGACAGTGGTTGGCATGTTCGTCTACCATGTTCGAGGTCCCGGATTTGCTTCCTGGCAGGGTGGACGTGTAATATTGATGTAGCGCAAGACTGATCACCTTACCTTTAATGTAATAAAATGATCTAAATACCCTACACTTGGGATTCTAATGCAGTTGTTTACCAAAAGGCGGACTGTAATGGAAAAACGAATTTCATTCAGTTTTGTAAGGGGTTGGGAGTATTTGGATAAGGATAGGACCATGTAATAGACACCTACCTTTGATATGATGTGAATGTTCTTCAATTACGGGCACTGGATGATAAAATGCTCTATGAAATGTAACTATTTATGATAACTATGCTTTATGAAATGTAACGATGTTTACAATGATGCGCGCTAAATTCAAGAACTTTTATGCAATGTGATGTTATGTCAAAAATGTTGTGTGTTTTGTTCTAAATCCAAATCTTCTAATTTTGAATTTCTTATATCTTGATGTCAGGTAGGTACCATAAGGATGGGTCAAGGGAAGGATGGGAAAGACAGGTAATTGGCTAGGAAAAACATCGATAAATGCTGTCATTTACTCAACAGCAGTCTTCCTAAAAAATGCAATTTGCGTTAATTAGCAAATAGCTTCGCTTGAATATTTTTACGGACCACTGTGTGACGCGTCCATCAAAGAACTGGTAATATGAATATATATACTATCATAAATTTGTTTTTATTAAGATCAGGAAATAAATACTTGTTGGCTCTTGGTTAACCCCTTACCGCATGGGTTTTTTTTCGGTTCGAAAAAATGGAAAAGACTTAAAATGACCTAGAAAAAAATTATTAAATATATTTTTTTAACATTTCTTATTTATTTATGCAAGTGAAATAATTAATTATTCGGGTAATTTTTTATACTTTTTCAGCTTGTATTATGTAGGTATATGTAATTTTAAATGCGTTTTCTTACTTTTTAGCTGTATTTTGTAAATTTAAAACATTTTCATACTTTCAAAATTTTATTATGTATATTATAAACAGTTGTAATTTTTGAAAATATTAAATTATGTATCTACCTACTTTTCTTTAATATTTTTTTTTATTAATCAATATATTTCATAAACGGAACATGTTTTTTAAATACATCTGATAAATGTTTTAACTATAACTCTCCAAAAAAAGAGACTAACTCTTGTGCTTGGAGAGTGACTTACACTGTTATAGTTATTTATTTATTAGAATTTATATAATTTTGAAAATACGAATAAATAAGAAAAAAAAAACTTATGGGATATAAAAGGAAAACAGAAAATAATCATTCATTTATACAAATTATAATTGAAAGCAGTTTTTTTAATCTTTATTAATGTCATAATGTGATTTGATACTTTAACAAAAAATATATATTTATTAGATACATATTTATTGAAATGTTTGTCGCAAGAAGCAAAATTAGAAGTTCACAATGAAGTCCTGGTTCCGACCCTGACGTATGAGAGCGAAGTATGGACTTGGAAAAAGAGGGATGAAAGTAGGCTGAATGCTGTCGAAATGTCTCTCAGGCAAATGCGTGGTAAAACTATGTACGATAGATGCACAAATGTTGAGATCCGTACATTATGTAAGGCTGAGATAAGCATTATCGACAAAATTAAGAAAGGAGCTCTGCGTTGGTTTGGACATGTAGAGCGAATGGGCAGCGAAGGAACGGCTAAAAATATTTACAATGCGAATGTTGGTGGATGCAGAAATAGAGGAAGACCGAGAAAGACATGGCATGACCAAATCTAACAAATAATTGAAGATGGACATGCCAAAAGTTGGAATAATCGGCGCGCATGCATGAGAAGATGTATGAATGTAGAGGAATCGAGATCTGTATGCAAAGATAGAGTGATTTGGCGTTCTATCCTCTCTACCTGCCCTTGCGGGGAAATGGCGTGATGGTTTGTTTATATTTATTCGACCTACATATTAACGTTTGTAATGAAACGCTTGAATTTTAATTTTGTACCTGTCGTGTAATAGTCCTCTGGGCGTTATAATAAATAAAATAATAAATGAATAATAAATAAACATGTTTTCAAAATAATAAATAAATAAATAAAATTGTCTTGCATGGATTAAAAACCCGAAGTATAACTTGATCATATTTGGCACTTCATGAATTGATAGCATGCTTACGCGGTAGTTTTCTTGAGAATAGAGAAAAAATACATATTCATGTTTATGCTTCAAGCCAGATATGGCTCTGTATGCGGTAAGGGGTTAAATATATAAATAATAAACAGATTTACGAGTTACGAGTTACATAGGGTTTGTTGAATACAGGTTCCCCGAGTTGAATCAATGATTGATATTTTTTGTTTGGAAGTTCCACTGAAGTCCAATGGAAAAGAAAACCGACAAAGAATAAAACTTACGCCAATTATTAGCATAATTTTTCAATATCATCCACTCACACATTCTTTATTACCTTTTTACACATAATAATGCTGTATTTGCAGCTCTAAACTGACATGTTTTGTAATATATTGCATGAATTGTTGACAATACAATTGACAAGATTTATTTTGTCGCGTGTCTGATAGAAATTTTTATCGTTAATTAATCAGTTGATTGACTTCTTGTTTCGAGTCAATGGTGTGTGATTACGTTGTTCATGCCTAGAATTTACCTGCAGTTTTTTGCATCAGATAAACGATTCGATTGTGTATTAATTTCTATTTCATGTTAACTCGTGTGCAATGTCAGTGAAAGCACTTCCTCCAATTACCCGAAAAATAAAAAATTGTAAAAAATATATTTTTCTTTATTAATTTTATGAACCTCGATTTTTTTCTTCGTGCAAAGATATTCCTGTGTATTCTCCCTGGGTTAAGGCACTAAAGCACAGAATTTTTTATGAACCATAGATATTTATTATTGGCGTGTCGCTGTTGCTTTTGCAATTTTAATAAATTCTTTTTTATGGGAGTTAGGACCACTCGAAAATCCCAAAAAGTACCCAGTTTTATCTCCGTCTTTGGACGCACTGTATACAAACATGATAAATAATTTTGACGCCGAAAATTTCATTGTGATACTGTTTCTCATAAAAAAAACAAATTCGGTTTAGTTTTGGGGTACGAAAAACGGAAAAACGAAACCACGATTTTATCGACTTTGGGCAGGCACAATTAGTCTAATGTGCAGTCGTTTTTTTTGCACAATATCGGGGAGGAATCTATGAGAGAGTGACAGAAAAAAACTATGCTTAAATACCTATTCATAAAAAAATTCTGACACCGCAGTAAAGTCTACTGCTTTTATTGAATGTACGAGTATGTGCCGTGTCATGAAATTGAATTCAAAACACCAAATGAACCATCGCGTTTGACTCTATTATATAAATATATATATATATATATATCAGTGGCGTGCTGTGACTTTTGAAACAGGGCATGCGGTCATGGGAAGGAAAAATACACCATTTATATATTTTTGAAATCTGTATTATTTTTTTTTATTTTTATAATTTTTTATAAAGAAATATTTGCGTTCTTATGATTTATCCAAATACTTTATTTTGAGGGCCATTTTAACGAGTTGTAAATAACTCACTATTAGAAAATGGGAATCAAGTTGGGGTATAGGGGGTTCTGAACTACGGACCTTTGATCAGTGAGTCCGAGACACTAGCCATAGGACCACAACTCGATTATTTGATAAACATAATATCGATGCTTTAGAACAGCAGTTTCCATTTTTTGTCTATGGAACCTTAATTATTATTCGTCACATTTTTTATGAAATAGTAAAAAAAGTTCTCAATTTTAGTGTTTTGAATATCTTGTGAGAATATCTTTAAAATGTCAGTCACATGTCCCTAGTTTATTCTTGGTTTCGACTGTCTTTGTCTAGTTATAATGTTGTCTGACTATTTCATTAAAATAAACCCGTTAGACCCACGGTTATAATATGTAAATTGACACCTTTGCTTAATTTACGTAATTACGCATTTACAACAATTTATAATCTCTTTTAGAATGCCAGAGGCGTTAATTTTTTTCAATTATGTTTTGATTTGCCGACCTTGGCTGTATAAAAAGATTTTGATTGAGATTCCCTTTAGACATGAACAATAGTACATCCGGATCCCACCTCGTTTCCTGATCGTATAAATAAGGTGGATTAAAAAAAGCATAGCAAAGAAAGATCCGGGGTCTTAACACATAATGTAGGCAAATGCGAGACAATAAACATTGTCTTATTTTTACCGTACTTCGTCTTTTTTTACTGATGCACATTTATTATTATTCACAGATAAAACTTTTATAAAAACGTGTAGTTAAAATTGTTGATTATAATATGTACATTCAATAGTACCCAACTAACGATTGAATATTCCAAAGACGTCTATGTTTAGAAAGGTTTTTTTTATTTATCCGTTTGCAAAAACAGTTAATATCAGATATGCATACGTAAATAGAGGTCCAAAGCATGTACATACAATTTATCCATATTTCGTTTTTATTTTATTGTAATATTGCCAGTCTAATTAGGGTAAATAAAAAAAAACGATCAAGATACGCTGCGATTGCTTTACCAATACGGTGCCTTTTGCACCATTAGGTGCGAAAACGGAATGATGATAAATTTGGCTTCGAACGCCATTTATTTATTTGAAATTAATTGCAACTGACATGGAAAACATATTTGAGAAGGTAAATGGGCATTGACAGGACTTATGACTAGTCATCGGCTGGTTTAAGTAGTCACTCTGCACACGGTGTACCATTCATCATAGTGCTTATGTTTGAATATTTCCTTAACTCTTCTATATTTCCGCATTTTTGTATTATCAGTGATTAAACTTTTCAAAGTTTCGTTAACATTTAGATGCACTTATTTGCATAAAAAAACGAACTCAGTAAAATTTACTAAGTATTTATGTCGTGTTAAATTGCTTTCTTTCATAGGTTCCTAACAAGTTATATTATTCAATGTAAAATATCACGTTGGAGCCTCAAATATAAATTGTCGAGCCACTCTCGAGTCTACTTCGCACCAACGAGTTATAAAGAATTCTCAGTACTCGTGTACTACCAAAAACCCTAGCAGTACGCAAGAAACATTAGAAGCATAATTGGTTTTTATTCGCTTAAATGATTATATTTCCTATATAAAAAATAATTGCTGGTTGTTAATTTAAAAACAACGCAAAAATTAAATGGACCATGATTACATACATTATGTTATGTACACGTAATATAAAAGCAAAGTATTTATAAACATCTTCTGAGTAGATAATACCACAAAAACATTTCCTACTCAATTTATAATTTTTCCAGTGAATTTAAGTTAAATCAAAGTTCCCTGAGGAAAAGAATTATGAG
>NW_028280618.1:0-25918 GCF_059751315.1 Micrasema longulum | reverse complement strand
TATTGACCATCTATGTCCGAAATAAAATAATCGAATTAGGGTGAAAACGGAAGTGAAGTCTTAGAAAATATAACTGATTGCCGAGATGATCAGAAAACTTTTTAAAATCCATCAAAATTAATTTGAAGCCACCTAGTTCGTCTTTCCTCATCAGCTTAATGCACTTCTCGTGTAATTGAAGGTTGTGTCAATTTTCTGCGGTCTTTAGTATTTATTTTATTGAGTAAACAAACAGTAAGTATATGTAACAGTATATATAACGAATGACGAAGGAGTGAAAAAGAGATGTATGGAATACTTTATGGAAGTATACGAAAGTACTGAAAGTGTCCCTGGGCAACAGCTTGGTTGTGCAGAGGAAGATACGAGGGATAATAGTTTATGTAAGATATGCATGGTAGAAATAAAGAGTGCGCTGAAAAGTATGAAAAACGGGAAATCCGTTGGGTATGATTACTAAATAGATAATACACCATATATCTGTGGGTATGATATGGTCGCTGTGGAATATCTGAAGAGTGGTGGCCAGATCGTGGGCACATGGCTGCACAGACTTTTCAATCTCTGCCTAAAGGAAGGACATACGCCTTTGGCTTGGAGGAGGGCAGTTGTCATGCCTTTATATAAGGGAAAGAGATCTCGTGCGGAATGTGGAAACTATAGGACAATCAGTCTTCTAAGTTCTGTCGGTAAACTGTATGGGAAAATTATAATCGAGAAAGTAAGAAAGGTGACGAAAGATAAAGTGTGGGACGTGCAAGGAGCCTTTATGAGTGGACGTGGATGCACGGATCAAATTTTTGCGCTGCGAATGCTAACGGAGAAGTTTTTGGCAAAAAGTCAGAAACTATTCTACGCATTTGTCGATTTGCAAAAAGCGTATACTATAGTAGATAGAATGAAATTGTGGGGCGTGTTGGAAAAGTATGGAGTAAATAATAAACTTATACGTGCAGTATCGTCTCTCTATGAGGAGAGTTCAGCGTGTGTAAGAGTTAATGGGGGATTTACATCTTGGTTTGCGATCTCAAAAGGCGTGAAACAGGAATGTGTAATGTCACCATAGTTGTTTAATCTATACATGGACAACTGTATGAAAGAGATAGAATGTATAGAGCAAAAATGGATAATTTTTCAGTAAGATGCTTGTTGTATGCTGACGATGCAGTTCCGTTAGCAAGCAGTAAGGAAGATTTGCAACAGATAGTCTCTAGAATGTATGATGTATGCCTGGAGAGCGAATTGGCGATGAACGAAAGTAAGTCAAAAGTGATGGTATTTGAAAGGGGTAGTGAGGTTACTGACTGCATAATAAATGTAAACAACGAATGTCTCGAATCTGGGAAGTATGTTTTCAAGAGATGGAAGAGTAGAAAAAGATGTTAAAAGGGGAGTGAATGCGGGCAACAAAATGAACAGAGCACTAAGCACAGTAATTGCTAATAAGAATATGTCAATCGAAGCTAAACTGGCAGTGCACAACGGAGTTTTAGTCACAACACTTATGTATGGAAAAGAAACATGGAACTGGCAGAGGAAGGATGAAAGCCGAGTGAACGCGGTTGAAATACGATCGATTTGTATATTAGTATAGAACACTCATGCACACACCAAAAAAATTGTTTACACTAAGGAAAATAATTTGCACCATGTTTGTATTGTGGGCAAATAACAGAATACGTAAACAGAATAATATTTTTTAATGTTTTTCCCTTTCAAACAGTCAAATAATATATACAAAACATTCCATGACTATCTGCAGTACCTTCTTCTATGGGCATCTGCATCAGTTGCTCAATCACAATGGCTCCACTTATTGGTTATAACCGACGCGGTTAAAATTTCTCTTCGTGATTGCTTATCGTTTAAGCGATTCCAATGGAACATCGATTAAAATTTATCAATCGGGATTATTACATTTTTTATATTGCTACACTTTAACCTGTTGCGTAGCAACACCTAATATCAAATGTCACTATTCAAAATAGTTACATTTTGAAGATGAAAAGTACTCTAAAACTGTAAGCAAAGTAAAGTAACGGAGATCACCCAGATTGGGCTTATTTTTGTTTTGCTGGACAACAAATATAAACGTATTATTTAAATATATGTAACTCAGCATGATAAGCGTTTTTTTATTTTTATATTAATGCTCTAAATCAATTCTCAGAGATTATATTTAGGTTTAATATTATGCTTCAAAATGTCACTCATCATAGATGTAAAGCAGTTTTCTTTTGTCAAAAATGTTATATAAAGTGGTGTAATGGTAGTTAATTGCGTTTTTGTCTCACGTGCATTATAAAAAGGCGCAGAGGGAAAATAAAACCAAAAAAATTAATTACTGTATTAAATATTTTAATGTTATCCTCTATAATTCTCCTGTTCTAACAAATATATCTACTAACTTGATAAAATAATCTTGACTTAAAACTTAAATCTTATAATAAAAAGGGTTTATTTTGTTATACTCTATTAAAAAAATAATTTTAATCTAGATGGCCAAATTAGCCCAAAAATCTATGGAGGCTGGGTGATCTCCTTTGTTTAACATAGTTGTAATTGTTTGGGACGTGACCGCTATAAATTAATCATGTTCCATTATGATCGATCAAGTTGTTAAATGACTTTTTAACCACGTCGATAAACATCTGTGACTGAGCTGTAAATAAAATGACGCTGTATTTGTATGTTTTAGCACCACAACAGTCCAAGAAGGCCCAATTACAGTAAAAAACTCCCAGGCATAAAAAACACATTTTTAATTTCTGTGTTCTCACCGGGAATCGAACTCGGAACCTTCCGTGCTTGAGTCAAGCGTCTTAACCACTACAGCACGGATGTCCCCAAGTATTGATACAATAAAAGCAGAATATCTATATTTTGATTACATGACCTGTCTTACGCTTCGCTATAAAACATTGCACGGTAAAAAAAAAAGTGAAAATTGAAAAATTTATGTTAATCATAAAATGCACAATTTTCGGAAATCCCATTTCTTTTTTATATTTTTTTTCAATAATTTTTCAGTATTTAAAGCTACGAATCCCTTAAGAGATATGGAAAACTCTTTTGACGAAGAAAATTTAAAAATATGGATTGACATTTGCGCCCTGCATAAGCCCTTTATGACCTGTCATTTTGTATTTATTTACAAGGATTTGGACCCTAAATATATTGTTGATAACACGGTATACGTTTATAAACAAAAATTATTTCAGTCTTGCTTGCATACATATTTTGTAATAATATTGGGCAAAAGTATAAATAGGTAGAAATTTGTATAAATATAGAAACACGTGTTGATAATAGGATATAAAAAGCGTTGTGTGACATAACAGGTTATATGTGAATGGGTCTAATTTAAGCAGAATAAATTTACATACGGCCATCTTGAATTCTAATAGTGACCTTACCCAACTCATTCACGCCCAGTACTAAAACGAAAACAAAAAATAACCCAATAATGTGAATCGTAATCTGAATAGCAATAAAGATCGTTTAAATTTTTAAAACTGACTAGTCTTGAAGAAAGGAGAATCGCAATAGACCTTACCATGGAGGCGATTACAATCTCAAGTTAACAAATTTATCTGTGAAGAATAATCATATTTTCTGAACGGTAATGCATTTTTTGTATGTTTTTTTATTTCCAATATGTTAAATTACTGATTACTGACGAAGGTATTTATTTAATATATATATATATACACAATTTCATTTAAAAATACGGTTTTACTGTAAAAACAATCGAATGTTACTTTGTTAACTTTTTAACTGTCTACAATATAAAATAAAATTTTCTGAACGAAAATGTGTGTATTTTGTTTAAAGTCAATCAACTGCCTTATGAAAGCCCTAATAGATAGACATAAATGCCATATAATACAATGAATTTACTTGACCCAAACAATCTACTTATGTGTCTGTGTCAACTAATTACTCGTCCCATCTCAACACAGGACTTTTAGTCTCATGAAGTTAGGACTTATGTCTCAAATAATGTGAAATAAACTGATGTATGTAAAAATATAAATAAATCTATTTAAATGTACGCTAGGTATAGTCGTAGCATGATCTAAGCAGACATTGCAAGTGTGTCGTCTGAAGTCAGGAGTGATAGCACCGTTTGCTTCTTTGTTGTAGGAACACATCGACATTACTGTTAAGTGATATTTTTTAACTGTTTTGAGAATCCTCGGCAGAAGGAAAAAGAATCCAAAGTATTTGTATGAAAAATAAAAGGATTTTTCTCGATAATCTGCAATCGAATATGTTTCACAATTTGATTTTACCTTAAAGACATTTGAAGAGAACTCTGTTAACTTTCCATTGTTATCTCGGCTCTAGTTAAAGGTAGGTGCTTTAGTAATTAGAAATGCTACAGTATTCGGATATTATTAATCTAATGGTCAAAAATAAATCAATGTAACGCATTCATTTGAAGAAAAACACACTAAAAAAGTGTATATTTTAAAGTGGAGATCAATTCTTACGTTATCTTATTTTTTACTATTACATTTAGAGTATCCAATAACTACAGCATGTCAAATTTCTATGGCACCCACCATGTATTGAATTATGAACTGCCATCTTGATACATCGACTAATAACATTAATATACACGCTAACCTACGACTATGTAATCCAGAAACTGAGTTGATCAATTTTTCTCCAATACGGGAAATCATAACATCATTTTTGTTTTGTATAGACGAGGCCTGGGGAAATTGTGGCCAGCGGGCCGCACGCTGGATCTCATTTTTGTGCGGTGCGCGAGCAATGATCGCATTTGTGATAAAATATCTATTTCCTGCCTTTTGAACATAAAAAATAATAATTTAATTCTGTGGAATATAACGAACAGTCACAAAAAGGAAAAAAATATATAATCCGTTAACAGATACACCATGATACTCTTTTTTAAATACAAACAACTAAACCAGTTCAGTTTATCTTTTTTGCACAGTATCGGAGAGGCATTTGCGAGAGAGTGTCAGAAAAATATGTTCATATACCTATTCATCGAAATCCACAGTCACCGCTCACCGCGTTATTTATATTTTGCTTACATTTAACTCCATGTTACATTTAACTCCACGTTACAGCACTCCTTTTTAGCAGTCTTTTTGAAAACGAGTTAATTTAAACTCGTTTTTCCCATAATTACGTAAAATCATGATCGAAAAGCCCTATTTTCACTTGTATAAAACGTAATTATAAGCTTTATTCATTAATAGTATTAACTGAAATTTTATCCGGTAAGATGGATGCTCAAGATATTTTATCTCGAATCAACATCAATGTTCCAAATCGCGCCACCCGCACTTACACTTTATTTGCAGTGGGAAATTACAGAACCACCACTGGCTTCTTTTCACTAATGCCAAGAATGCTTAGGCTTTACAATGAAGTGTCCAAAGAAAGCTCGGTTGATTTATTCCCACAGCAAAGAGAGTTATACAAAAATTAAACAATAAGCTCACCTTTCGAAAGATGAAACTTACCGACAGGGCATGTTCAGGTTTTGTCTCTTATCTCTATGAGACAAAAATAATTTATTTGCAATTTTTTTCTTATAAAATGTAGTTTACAATATGTAACTCACGTTATTTAAAAAAATATTTATGGGAAGATTACGAAATGTAATAGATATAAAGAGTAGAGTTCTTATATATAAAACAACCATATGTCTACAAATAAATTACTGTTCTTTCATTATTTTTTTATGTAATGAAGGAGAAATTAAACATATACAAATTCTTAAAAATAAGGCGATGAGGATTATACTCAAAAGAAATATGTATTCTAATGTAGAAAGAATGCACAAAGAAATTGACTTGCTCACAGTAAAGCAGCAAGTTAAATATAATGTAGTGATTTTTATTAATTAAGGGTATGAATAAAATAAAAACAATATTAAATTTTATCAACAATGTCATACGTATGAAACAAGGAATAAAAAAGATAAGATTACCAATGAGAAGAAAAACAGAATCTCAACACTCATTGTACAAGGGGTTGAAGCTGTACAATGAGTTACTCGAAGAACTAAAGGAGAGAGAAAAGATCGAAATATTTCAAATTGATTTGAAAAAATATGTTATTGAGAAATTTTGATAAAAAAATGTAATGTTATTAAAAGTTTATATTAGTTCTTAAAATGATTTGAAATAACTTATAAAGCATAACTTATAAGCAATTAGATTTCAGAAATAATGTTTCATTCTCAAGTAGGACTGAGTCAGCTAATTTTCACAAGGTTCAAAATCTCGCAACTCGGCGTAACATGTTGGATGTGAGCTTTCTATACAAAATTGTTAACAACGTAATTGATAGCCCAGAAATTGTTAGAGGCATTTCATATCCCTGTCCGTAGAACTCGTCAATCTGTACTCTTCGACATTCCTAACTCAATGACTAATTATTTAAAAAATAGCACTCTACAAAGAATACAGATTACCTATAATGACAGTTTTAGTGACATCGACATACTACATTGTAAATACCATATTTTTATCAGATCAGTTAAAAACATTTTAAATTTATCTCCTGCTAGACTTTTAACTTTTAATTTGATTTTTAATTTTGTCTTTCAATTTTAATTTTTTAATTTTAATTTTTAATTTTAACTTTTAATTTAAACTTTTAACTTAATTGAAATTTAAACTTTTAATTTTAATTTTAACTTTTACTTTTAATTTTAAACATTTGATTTCAACTCTTAATTTATACTTACCTACATCTACTACCTGCATCGAATAATTTATTGTTAGTTGTGATTTTTTTACAATTATATTGAAATGTTCATGGAAGCAGAGAGAGAGGGAGGAAAGTAGAGTAGCTTTACAATGTCTTCTCCTTTTTATTAACTTTTTATGTAATATTTTTATTTTTACTTTTTTAGAATTAAATTATTTTTCCCCTCTCCTCCTGCATTTATTAGTGTGAAATCTGTAATTGGTCTTACTTTTTAAAATTGTTCTTTTGTACCTTGTTTTATATAAGACTGTATGATTTCATTAATAAATAAATAAATAAAATAACCTGAACAAACTTTTTATATTTTAAATTTATGAACTGTTTTTATACCAACCCAATTTATACCTAGTGAGGATAGACAGTGTCTAACATGTTTGCTTATAATTGATTTTTACATAATTGTATTTCACTCAATTTTATTTATTTGTTACTTTTTCATTGTTTTGCAAACAGCACATATTGTATTATTTACTATAATACATGCCGATTTTCGGCACTGAACTCAACTGAATCCATAAGGGTTTATTTAATTACCTGGCGATTGGTTTCATTAAAAAAAAACATTTGTTAAGTCTACCACCAGTATGACAATGTCGGTCATGACGAAATCCAGTCACTATTGAAAATTATAAAAATAAAGACGAAAAAACTGAATAAATTATTTTTATTATTATAATGTCAGTACAGCAACTCGCTCTTTTTAAATGTTTGTTTTAAAACGCTATTAATTTATCAATAAAAATGAGATTATTAATAGCTTTACTGTAATATCCTGCAATTCATTTTTATTTCTGTATTTTTTTGCAATAACACTGTCTGTTGTTAGTTATATCAGCGATAGGTTATCAGAAGGTTGTTGGCTTCCAATCCAACTTTTTTTTTTGCATACAGTGTAATGTTATTATAAACTATCTACAAATAATTATTATATTATCTAAACAAGCATGACCCCCTTGTCATGAGACATGACAATCAACTCGCATGCATGACGGTATAAACATTCATAAATGTTAAGGAAGTTAGGTAAATAAATTAAACAGTTTCAATAAAAAATATTGAAATTAAACTGTTAAACTTAAACTATTTTCAAGAGAGGAGTTTAGAGTTAAATTAGGACTGGATCCTTAGTGGGAGGGATTTGAGTAGGAAATTTTTTGATGATTTTCCGAATGTTTGAGTTCACTATCTACCATATTAATGTGCCATATATATGTTTTTTTAAATATTTTTTTGTTTCTGATCCTATATTTGTGGTGATACTAATGTGTCTGTGTTAACCAATTGCTCGTCCCATCTCAACACAGGAGTTTTAGTCCCATGGAGTTGGGATGTATGTCTCAAATAATGTGTGATAAACTACATGTATGTAAATAAATAAATAAATAATAACTTTTATATTTTTTTACTACAGACATACAAAAGTGATACAAAAATTTCCAAATTTAGATTACATTGTGACCAGTTTTATCGCTTTCGCAACATTCTTAAGAGTTCAAGGAAACAAACGAAACATTACGCCGTTTCCCCTTAAGGGTAGGCAGAGGGGATAAAACGCCATATCACTCTGACTTTGTCTATATTTTTTTTAAAGGAAAAGAGAAATGCTTGAGTTCTTATTTTTTGCTCAAATATTTAAATTTTCAGACCATTTCCTAAAAGTTGTAACAAACTTGTGCTGGAAAAATGGAAATCGAGTTGTGGTAGAGTGGGATTTGAACTTGAGACCTTTGATCCGTGAGTATACAATATTACCACGGAACCACAGCATGTCTCACTTCCTCTACATTTATATATCTTCTCATGCATGCGCGCCGATTATTCCGACATTCGAAATGTATTTTTTTTTTTTTAGTATCATTAATACACTAAATTTATTTGTCAATTTTTAAAATGTGTAAATGGGGGCTAAATTTTTAACTGTCTATGCGCTCTGTAGCTGCAAGACGTCCTGTAATCTAGCTCCTATCTGTTATATTTTTTTATTGATCTTAATTGAAAACGAGGAACTAGAATCCCAACCGTCCATGCGCTCTGTAGCTGCAAGACGTACTGGGATATTTATTAATTGTACAGCGCCCTTGAGGTGATTTTCACAAAAATGGCGCTATATAAATTATCCAACTATATATATATATATATGTCCATCTTTAAATGTTTGGTGGATTTGATCATGCTATGTCTTTCTCGGTATTTCTCGTTTTCTGTATCCATTAACATTTGAATCGTGAATCCTAGCTGTTCTATCGCTGTCCATTCGCTCTACATCGCCAAACCGTCGCAAAACACCTTTTTTGATTTTGTCGATAATGCCTATCTCAACCTTAGATAATGTACGGATCTCGATATTTGTGCACCTATTGTATATAGTTTTACACATTCGCCTGAGAGATCGCATTTCGACAGCTTTCAGCCTACTTTCATTCCTGTTTTTCCAAGCCCATAGTTCGCTCTTATAAATCAGGATCGGCACAGGACATTCTCTACAGCAACAAACAAATACTAAAATTCACGTTCTCCTTTACCATATTTATCTACCAAAATACTTTTAAATTTTTATACTTCTTCTTAAACCAGTTGGTTTTATCAACAATATTTTGAGTTTGACTAAATTTTTGTATTCAAAAACTGTTGCCTAGTATGTAGGTGAGATAATGCGGCTAAAATCTCTCTCGCATCAATAAAGGTTTCAGCTCTTTAACGTGACAAATATCAACAAGTGGAAGAATTGATGGTGAATGTTACACAGTGTGTAAAATAGCCACTTAAACTAGACAATGACAAGCAATGCCTCGACCTATATGTTCCCTTGTATAAAATATTCTTCATCTATGTTGTAATGATATTGAGAAATCCCGAGGGGGTTTGAATCCAGTTCTTGTTAGCAAAAAATTGAATAAACTTAAAATATCGTTTATTTTTAACTTGTTTTAAAGTGAAAATATTAATAACTTGTGTTAAGGAGAGGAAGTAGGCTAGCGAGTACGTGTGAGTTAGGTATCATATGCGATGCACAAAAAGATGTATCAACAATACCTCAAGCAATACGACGTCCATCCGGTCCTAATAATTATCTCATACAAAATTTTAAAAAAAAATTAAGGTCGTTTTACAGAAAATAATATTATTCACTCGGTTTACTCCATACAAATTTATTAAAAAATCAAGCACGGCAAAATCAATCAAAATAAATTATGTTTAACTAAATGATGGAACAAATACACACATTAAAAAAAAAATGGCTTTATGTTTTTTATAATATTAGCTTTAGTATAAAGAAAATATGTTGAAGTTCACATGTTTGTAAGACTTTTTATTGTGCTTACAGCTAAGGTATTTATAGCGCTTTTCGCTCATATTTAGGTATGATTATCTGTCCAACAATGTTTTGAGTATGTCCAGATGCTTTCAGACTGGCTGAATTTTCTCCCTACGGAGTTATTCATATTAAAATTTGTTGCAACAGAGAGGGAAAACATTTTTAAGAAGAGAATATAGAAGTCTTGGCATTTACTTGTTCTCTGTTGCTGCAAAGGTAAATATGATTATCTGTTTGAATACATATATATTAAAAATAATAACTTGTTCATAGTTAATTTTATTTCTTTTTCTTAGCGTATATATTTGAAAAAATATTTAATACTTTTGCTAACGTTAAAACTATACCTCGTTTGCCTGTTTTACGCCCTTAGGGGAAAATATTCACAGGTCAATCAACTTGTGTTAACAATATTTTGAGTTTGTCCAAATTTTTGTAGACAAGGACTGGATTTAACTCCCTTGTGTTAAGGTAAAAAACATCCACCGGTCACTCAACTTTTGCTTAAGTGAAAACTTATATTTAAAAAAGGTAATATGATTCTATAAAAAAAGGTTTCAACTAAACTATTTCAATGAATATTTTTTTTAAAGTATTACCGAAGGCATAATTTTACGTAAAAATGTAATAAAATGTCACAAAATTTATGTGATTTAAAATGGTTGCATATCTTTTTTTAAAAACAAAAAAAATAGTTTTTTCTTCAGCTACTTTCAAATTCAATTTATTATCTTTAAATCATCAGAAACAATTTTACTTCAATACTTGTGTTTATATGAGAATCGAGGCCCCAAAGTTTAGTCTAAATTTGAAATGGCGTAATCTGCCGGTCAAAAAGTAATTATATTTTACTTAAGTATTTTTTAAGTATATTTTTTAATAGAAATAACTTTAAAAATCATTATTTTTATTTAGTTTACGTTTTTTTTATTATTGCGCGATTTTCAAAAAACATTCATTTTAAAATGGCAAAATCGTATGATTTCCTCATTTTTCGTGCGTTTTACCCGACTACAGCCTTCTTGTGTTAAGGAGAAAATGTTCACAGGTCAATGAAAAAGTTCAGTGTTTTTTTTTGTAGTTATTAATTAATAGACTATCAAACTAAGCCATTGAAAATGCATGTATCGTGTTATCAGCGTTATGATTTTTTTAAGTTTTGCAATTTTTAAATTACTCCACCCGTGACGCCACAAGTTCTATTCGGCGAGTTTTGCTAACTTGTGAGTTGGCTTCTTGAAAACCAGAAATATATCACAACACTCTATCATTGTTTGATTTGGAAGAACTTGGGACGTAGTTCAAAATAGTTCATTTATTTTTTTCGTAGATTTTCGAGTATCGTCGCCAAATGTGGAAAAATCACTATAGTACGGTGTATGAAGTTTCTCGGAAGCTAACTCAGAGCAATGAGTATGGTAAAAGCTATGAAAACTCGTGTACATCTGAGTAGAAGAGGTTCAACACCTAGTAAAAAACATCGTCAAAGATGTGATAAATAAAAAAAAAACTGAAAATGTGTACATGAGTTGATAAATATCAAACGCCAGTATGTCCATGATAAGTGAAAATGAGATGAAGACGCAATTTAATTTTCGCGTACTATTTACCATATTACCCCAGCATTCAGTTTAATTTTACCTTGTTTGGTGATAATGTATGCCTAAAAACATATAAACATAGAACATAAGTTATTACCAGAGAAAACCCTCAGAATTGTTAAAAATGGTGTGGACATACAAGTTTTTGAACTACACCAGTAGACTTACAAGGTTTGAAAAATATATAAATCAGGACTTACTCGATTTTGATCCAGAACTGTCATTGACTGACGCTAGGAGTCGAACTCAGGAAAAAAAAACACCGTTGTTCACTTGTGATGTTTTTTTCCAATAATAAAATAGTAAATGAAAATCAGTAAAAAAATTTTTTTTTTTTTTAAATTGAAAAATTGATTTCCTTACTAACAGCTCACAATAATATTTACAGTAAAAATAATTATTAATATTTTATTTAAAAGGGTTATAGATTTAGGATGATTACTTTAAAATTTGAATTAGTAAATATTTTATGATGTTTACAAAACTAAAATAAAAACTAGATAAAGTGCGTTTGTTGCCGTTTCGATTTTGTTTTTTTTTTGTTTCGAATGTTTGGTAAGCCTGTAGTAATGTGTCAGTAAAAAAAACATTAAATTTTTGTTTGTGTAAGTACTCACATTTAAATTATGTATTTGAAAACTTATTTTTTACATAATTTTAGTCTTCTGAACTATGCATGTATTCAATTTTATTACATATAGTAATATTAAGCTAGTAAACATTACACTACTGGGTAATGTGAGATATTCATACGACCCTCGTTGAACACACCGGTTCTCGTCCGATCACCGAAGTTAAGCAACATTGGGCGCGGTCAGTACTTGGATGGGTGACCGCTTGGGAACACCGCGTGCCGTTGGCCCTCTTTTTGCGCAATTTTTTGTGTGCGTATTTTTTACTGAAGACTTCCGATAATGCGAGATATTCATACGACCCTCGCCAACGACCATACCATGTTGAACACACCGGTTCTCGTCCGATCACCGAAGTCATCAACCCTCCCCTCAATTACTGTAATAAATAAAATTGAAATCAAAAACTGGTACCCTGGAATGAAATCACCCAACGCAGGTTCGGCCTTGACAAAGCCCTAACATTAAAACAAAAATATTAGCAGCAAAGTCGTTCACTTACAATTTCTGCTTCTTTTCGGCTTTCTTTCGCTGACTTTATATTGATCCCTTTTCTAGCTTTACTAGGGTCTACATTTTCTAAATTAGAGCTCGTTTTGACTGATTTAAAACGAATAAAATTCACAACCTCCACCAAACACACAACTATACTCTAAGCACACAACACTGTCAAAATTATAATGGCCGTCATAACGGCCGACTTTTTGATTCTGATTGGCTCATTTGAACGAATGGGTTTGATATAAATGTCCATGTGGACTTTTTCAATTTTTTTCAATTTTTTTCAATTCAATTATTTTATTTTGAATAAAACATACATTAAAACTCAAATTTAATACCTACATATTATAAAAAGACAAAAAATACAGAAAGAGACTCTTTTCAATATTGTAGGAGAATCCTGCTCCGGAAAACCCCTTAAGATACATGGAACAGATCAACATCCAGAGCGATGTTGTTCAGCATAACGGTAGCCCTTCCAACAGCATAACCATCGGCAGTTCGGTCCTGTATATCGAAACATGAAACAATCTATGTTCACGCTGTCTTAGGTAATTATCAGGAACATACAAACCAATGCTTATCATAATCTCAGAATTATTGATTATACTGCGCAACAATCGGTAAAAATATGTAGTCAAATACACATTCCTTCTTGTTTCTAAACTGTTGTAGCCAAGCATACCCTGGAGAAACTCGGTCGGGTAGAGCCAAGGATAATACCCGCGCTCTCTCATGTAGAGATATCTAAGAAACTTTTTTTGGATTTTCTCTATCATAAGAGAGTACTTCAGTTCGTGTGGCCCCCAAATCATTGAGCCACTCTCGAGTCTACTTTGCACCAAGGAGTTGTAAAGAGTTCTCAGTATGCGGATATTTTCAAAAACCCTGGCAGTACGCAGAACAAATCCTAACATCTTTAATGCATTACCACTGATTGTCTCTATGTGTTCATGAAATGTCAGAGTGCTCACAAATCTAACGCCCAGATCCTTAACATTCGATATTCGTATCAGATTCAGGTAATTATTATTAACTTCTGAATCGATTTTTTTTTTACAATATTTTCATTGCAATAATAAAGACATATTTTAATTTGAATAGTACTAAAATGGTCGTATTGTTTTTCACTACATTTTGAAGAACCAATGTCAAAAACAACATTAGGTAGACATACTGGCGTTTGATATTTATCAACTTATATATAGTAAAAAGTAATGTATAAGTATGAATTATGCTATTATTAATCTTGTTTTTCTGATTATTTATACTTTGTAATGGTTATATGGCCGGTTGGGTACCCGCCTAACCGAGCTAGAATTAAAAATATTTTGATTATTTTTATCATACGTTTTCAAAAAACTTCGCCATACAATTAAATGCTCTAATTTTTACTGAATTAGTAGTAATGAACTTCCTCGTTGAAGTTTTTGCTGAAAGCATTATACTAAATGAACATAGCCGCTCGTGAAAGGAATGCTAATACTTTTTGGTCTCGGCGACTGGATGCAAAGCATGGTACCTACAAAGCAACTGGATGAAATGATGGCGCAAGTCCCCTAATTAGTTTGTGAGTAGCGGCTTAAGTTAAAACCACCCTTGCACCATTATCACCAACTGTCATCCGTTTATCTTACGTACTCCCCACAGAACTTAAAAGGCACGTCAGAAACCAACGGCACAAACTACAAAAAATATTGAAAGGCATTACAACAGAGATAATGTTTTCAGTCATTTTAATATCTCGACATAGGGAGTCAAAATGGTATATATCTCAAATGAAATTAAGTATATGGAATGTACTAAGCGTTAACACGGATTATGACCTTCAGAGGTTTATTAATTTTTATTATTGTATTTATTGATTTTCTTTTATAATAATAGGTTCACAGTAAATCATAAAAAAAAACACAGAATGTAATATTTTTTTAAATCCCACATCAGCCTGGGTGTAGTTAGTTACATTGATTTATTCATACCTACATAAATATAAATATTTTGTTTTATAATGGAACTACTATAATAAATCAGCAATATATAATATCTGATTTGATATTTTTAACATAAAGTATAGTTTCTATAAATCAACTCTATTCCATCATTTTAAAGATGGTGAATGGTAATTTACATTTCTTAGATTATGTGCTCTCTATGTTTACCTTTGTACAGGTTATTTATTTTAATTATTATTTAACTGATTTTTTTAAGATTTAAAAGAATTTTATTGCTCTGTGCATTTAATTTACTTATATTATGGACCCTTTAAAGGATAATCTTTTTTTTAAATTTTCATTTATTTTTTTTATTTTTGGAAAAAATAAATATTTGCGTTTTTATGATGTACCCAAATATTTAATTTTGAGGGCCATTTTCAACCAGTTGTAAATAATTTTATGTTCACACATTGTTTTATTTTTATATTATTGTATTTTTTATAATCTATATCTAAGCATGTTCTTTAAATGAAACGGTTCTGTTTTAGTATTTGTGTAACATAATACTTTTTTGTGTTAAAATATCCCATTAAATAAGTATTTTTGTAAAGTAAAAGGTAATAAATAAATATTTTCATACTACTGATTTTTCTTTATTTGAACGTTTTGCGCAGGTAGTATGACATTGCCTTATGGCAATATGCCCGCTCTTATGCACATGTATGGAAACTGTGTATGTATATAAACTAAATTCAACTCACAGACTTGAACTTGTGACGTCACTGGCGGGGTAATTTAAACATACCAAAACACAAATCTGCAGAAATAGAGCTTCAAAATTTTTATTACGAAATAGGAATAAATAATGACACAACGGACAAAATTCGTTAAAAAAACCCCCTTCAAGAGTTAAAAAACATTTCAATTTCATAAATAAAAGCTTCCTCAAAATTCTTGTACACTTAAATCAATTTCGTTAAAAATGGTCTGTTGGACAAAAACGAACTAAAGCGACGACATGTCAGCTTTATAAGTAAGATTTATTTGTACAAATAACCTGTGCAATATTACCTTGAAAATAAAAATATTTTGCTTAGTTTAATAGTCTTTCAACAAATAAAAATATGTGTAAAAACCACGAAACTTCCATATAGCACAGTTTAAGGGAAGTAACAACCACCTGCATTTATCAAGGACATATTATACTATATTTTTAGTATAACGGATTTAGAACCGCTTGTTTGTGAGTGCGTTTGACAGCGCGGTATGGTATTGAATATTACTTGCATTACACGTGGTACAGCAGATGTTGAAGTACCAAAATGTTCCTACCTCATCTCCCCAGTTATCTCATCTGCGAGCGTCTCTGGCTCCTCACATCCGTTTCCGGTACCTAACAACAAACTGCTCGTTACTCGCTACCGTCACTACCCTTCCCGCGGAGCGATAACACACACTGTCGAATGAAATATTTTTTTGAAAATGATTACACATTGTTAGTAGTATATTTATTTATTTACACTCTTTATTAAAATACAATTCCATGTTTACTTTGCCAAGCTAACAAGGGTACATACCCCGTTCCAAGCTAGGCAATTACATTTTAATATATTATAATAGTTAACAAATTAATATAGAGCACAGACAAACAAAATATAAACTTATTCGTATACCCATTTTGATACATATACATACAGACATACACATATATACACATGTACATACAAACACACGTACATACACCCATGCGCATACACATACATACATGCATAAAAACATAGACAATTTATTTATACGAAACTTCATAGTTGTCATCTATAAATATATTTAAAAAAAATTATTCCTCATTTTTTATATTTTATTTTCGACATCCAGTAAGAATCTCCAATCCGTGGCATGCATCAACTATTCTGACTCCCTACGACCAATGTCATGAATGAACGAGGTCAACACCTTCCGTAACTTGACAACACTCCCGTCTTTCCACGATTCTGGCAAAAGGTTATGGACCTTTTTGCCTACGTAATAGTGTTGTCTCGATGCCAGAACAGTGTTGACCCCTTCACTAAGTATCAGATCCCTATTAGAGTATCTTGTATTATGGTTGTGGTTGACGCTTGGGTAAATGTCTCTATTTATGTGTGTAACCACTACCGTTCTCAATATATACTGTTGAATAATATTCAGTACTTTGAATTCTTTAAAGAGCAACTTACTTGGATAACGAAATGTTTAAAAAAAATATATATACTGCCAAAGCGAGTATAAAAAAAAGCGATCGACCGAAACAAGATTTGCATTTTCCATTTGCCGATTTGGCGTTTATTTTGTAAAACTTCATATTCTTACTTTTAATATAAAAATAAAACAATGATTTGAGTCTACTGAAGACTTTATTTTATTTTACAATATAAAAACAAAAGCTTCTGTGACAATTGTTTCGCCTTGTTACGACATTCCTTTGAAAATGCCCTAACAAGGCGAACCAATTCGTCATCCATCTTTTAAAAAGGCGAATCTCGAATTTGGTTTATTTTTGAGACGACTTTTTAAGAATTTGTTTGGAAAATGTTCGCTTTTAAAAATAAAAAATAATAATCTTACTGTATTTTTCTGGGTTATTCCATAGATATAATTGAATTTTTATTGAAATATTCACAACTTAATTTTGACAAAAAAAGGGATACGCCTTTTTGAAAGATGGACGACGAATTGTCACAGAAATTTTTGTTTTTATATTGTAAAAATAAAATAAAGTGTTAAGAAGACTCAAATTTGTGTTTGAATTTTATATTGAATATACAAGATTTTCAGTCGAAACCGAAACTGATTTAAACAAGTTAAAAGTCACTTTAAAACGCTTAAAATCAGACGTTTTTATTGTTAAACCTTACAAGTTCTTTAAAATAAGTGTTAAATAAAATGCACAGTAAAATAAAATACGTAAATTTTATAAGCAAATTTGTTTATTTTCAGCGCTTCTGATTGGTCATTGTTATGTTATAGATATTATATCTTATGCAGGGTGTATGATAAACCCTGTCACATCCGAAACCAAGATGATCACTATGAGCACGAACGACGGAATAGGCGTATTAAAAAAAATATTTACAATAGTTCCAAAACTAAAAAAATAATAATTGTAAAAACCGAATGGTTGCTTACTTATGCAGGAGAGAGGAACAGAAGTGCGGAGTGGGTAGTTAGCCCTGCGTTCTGCAGAAGTAAACAAACATTTGGGTTTTTCAAAGTTTTAAAACGTTTAAAAAATCTTGCTCATACCGATCATTGTGGTTTCGGATGTGATGTACGCTAGGATAGGTACGTTAACTTATTAAGAATAGGAACGTTAACTTATTAAAAATAGGAACGTTAACTTATTAAGAAAAGGAACGTTAACTTATTGACTATGAACTTTTGTGTTTATTGACTATGAACCATGTTAACTTTTGTATGCGTACTATTGTGTACTATATTTCCGTGTATACGTCATTTTTTAATTATTTGAATTGTTTTTATTTATTTTTATTTTTAAAAGGGTTTTATTGCTCTTTATATTTATTATCCTACTAATATTTTGTGCCTCTTTTAAAAAGAAACAAACTTTTCTTTTTAAAATTTAAAATTTTGTATACACACGTTGTTTTTTTTTAATGTTTTATAATCCATATCTAAGCATGTTTTTTTTATATAAAACTGCTATGTTGTATTTACGTAACATAATACTTTTTTCACTATCTTAAAGTGTTAATAATCTATTAAATATGTATTTTGTAAGGTAAACGGCTCTGCCTGCCGTTTATATTAATTAATAAATATATATTAATGAAAAAATAAATGAAGGGATAGCAAAAATGTAAATGTGAAAGATCTCAGAACTCCCGAGAACTTAATAGTCACGAGTCGTAAGATGCACCCGAGTACAGCCGAACGTAACCCTACACATCCCGACGGCAGGTTTCGGCTGAACCGAAGTTTCTACCAATTTTTTTCACCTAAACCGAAACTCGTTTCACTGGCCGAAACTGCCCGAAACCGAAATCGAAACTTAAACTTTGGCCAGTCACTACAAATTGCGGCTTCCGTGGTTAAGTGGTTAAGACGGTTGACTCACGCACGGAAGGTCCCGGGTTCGATATCCGGTGACACAAACACAAAAATTGAAAATGTGATTTTTCCAATGCTTTGGTGTTCTATTCTGCAATTCACCACTGTAATTGGATCTTCTGGACAAAACGAAACATATTTTATTTTTTTGCGTAGTTAATTAGTATACAGTATCAATATTTTTTTTAAAAACGAACATGTATTTTCCTCATTTTACATGGCGAAGAGTTACATATTATGACACGTCGAAGATGTTCTAGGGTACTAGAAGAAGAAAAAGAACTCAGCTCAGATTTCCCCCCTATAAAGTTGTGGGCGCAACGCTTGCTTTAGGTTAGGTTACATGTTAGCCACGCGATACTAACAGAGTGTAGCCAGGATACATCATTTAATAAAATCATTAAAAACATTTATTGGAAAAACAAGCTATACTGACCCTAAGATCGCAACTTCATAAGAATATGATGCTAAACAAAATATGTTGCTTTTAAGTAGTTTGTATTATTTATTTATTGTTCCAACAGCTTATCCATTAAAAAAAGTATGAAAAAATCATAAAAAACACATTGCAAAATACTTTTGTATATAAACAATAAATATCAGTGGCAGACATATAAATAAACATGTATTTATTGCATATAAGACAGTGTTACACGATAAAAAAATATACATATTTTTTTATAAATATTTTTTTAAATTTCTTATCGACAGTAGAATTCTTACTTAAAAATAAACATACTATTTAAGAACAGCAATTAGTTTATCATGAGCAGTATTGATTTGAATTCATCATGACTTTATTTAGTTAAACCAAAAAATGCGATTTCGTTTAATGTCACTATTGTTATAAAGGTGCGATAAGTATATTAAACAAAATGCCGATTATTTAACTCTTGTAAAATGCCAGTACTCCTATATGGGTGCTCCTTGGCACCTTACCAAAGCTCAGAACACTAAACTTCTAAGTTTTGAGAGTAAGTGCTTGAGGAGAATATTAGGCATAATGTAGTTCGATTTTACAACTAACATTGAAATCAAAGAACGGACGCAGCAACCTTGTATAGCGAGCATCTTGAGGATGCGGTGGTGGACCTGGCATAGACATGTGCTGCGCTTGCCTCAGGAAAATCTAAACCCAAGTCTCCTGTTCTTTAGACCTGCGGACACACGCCGTTCTGGAAGGTCGTCGATGACGATCTTCCAACTTTATTTGGCAGAACTAAGAGACACTGGGAGAAGGCGAGAGTACTGGCTGGCGATAGGGCCTCACAGAGGCAACTGGTAATGTCCACATGCTCCACTTAGAAGCGGATGTGAAAAAGAGAAGAGAGAGGTATATTAAACATAGAATAAACATTTATTTGTAATTCTTATTGTGTGTATAAGATATATATGACCAGCAGCTCAATCACAATGGTCATACTTAAATAAATTACCGCCGCGATAATTTTTTTTTTATGCATTAAGCTGTTGGTTAAGAACTTTCAATCGACGTGCTAAACATTTGATTATAAGCTGAAGTCCTAGCAACTGTAAAACATACGTCTGTTTAACATCACGCGTTTTTTTGTATTGATGTTTCTTTAATAGTTGAATAGTTGAAATATGCATATATTACGTAGGAATCTATTAAATTGTAAAAAAAGTTATTGTTAATAATATAAAAAGGATATTCAAATAAATAAACAATACATAACGTTTGCAGACGATATTTAAATAATTCAAATAAAAAAATTGTAGTATTTTTTTCGTATGTTGCAAATGTCGCCACTATTCACGAGTTACTAAAATTATACAGTACATCTCTTAGTCTTGTATGAATTATTTCTGCTTTATTATTATTAATTTTTTTACTGCCCTTCCAAGCGAAAAGTCAGTAACAAAAAGATGTAGATATAGATGTATAAAGAAATAATGTTTTTTTTAAAAAGGCTGTAGGTATGCCTATTAATTATGTACCCACCTCTGTTTTTAATTTTGGTATTCCGGTTTGGTATTTATTTTTTATCTTATAATTGCGATATCGTGTACTTATTTTTTGCTTTTTAAAATATATACACGAGTTAATATTTTTTTTGCTCCATAAGGAGTATAAACTTAAGTTAGTAGTGATTATTATAATACAATTATGTAGTGTGATCATATGTTTTCACGTAAAGGATCTTCACCGACAAGCCATAATAATTGGCTTGGTAAGTCCTGTAATAATAAAAATAAAAAAAATAAAAAAAAAGTAATATTATATGAAAATAATAATAATAATAAAATAAAAAAAACGTTATCAAAGTTTTGGAAAAACCGAGATTTTAGGCATTCGGTATTTTTTTGCCGAATATTTATGGGAACAGAATTTTTAAAAACATTTTATACGTATTTATTAGAATGAGTTGTTTAGAAAGATTACACAATAATTTATCAGATGGCATTAAAAAAAACAGGCTTTAATTTTTTGCTAGATACTGCCTTCTCGCCTGGAACGAATATACTTGTGACTTTTTTGGCCAAGGTTTTTTTTAAAAAAACAATATATAAAATGTTTCTATAAAAAGTAAACCTGGCAGCACTGTTGCTTGTTGGCCGCCGCTAGCGCGCAGTCCATTTATGGAGCGATCTGGTCTCCCCCCGCCCTGCGTCCCCTCCCCGCCCTTCCCGGCGTCCTCCGCCCCTCCCCCTGCCCCAAAGACCATGCGCCGCGACGCTTGCGCGACGCCCCTCCCTTCTCCCGAAAACATACCGACGCGCACGAGGCGACTGGATTCGAATTTTGAAACCGTTTCCAATATGTTACGATGTTTTGTTTGGGATTAGGAAATGTTTGACAGCGTGTTTATATTGTACAGTAGGTACTGTATACAAACGAAAATCGGTATGACTTTTCAATTCTACGAAGTCAATGTTGTAAAAGCTTATTTCTTGAAAACCGATCTCATAATAATTCTTGATAATCACGACTCAATGATTCTGTTGTACTTTTCCTTTCTTTCTGTACCTTTTTAAACATATTTTGCATATCTATTTAATAATTACCACCTTACAAAAGAGATGGACAACATATTAGAGAAAGAAATATATAATGAATATATTATAACAGGGATGAAGAAATCTTTTGAGAAGGGAATATAGAAGTCTAGGCATCCACAGGGCTTGTGACCTGTTTAAATGGCCACTTTTCCACCTGGTTCATGAAGAAGTATAGAAATTTAAAAAAATAAAAAATTCTTTGTTAATAAATCCACGTGATTCAAGAAGAAGCATAAAAATTGACAAATATTTTTAAGCGTTTACTTAATATATATAAATATATATATAGTTGGATAATTTATATAGCGCCATTTTTGTGAAAATCACAATCAGGGCGCTGAAATCATCTGAGTTGTAAGGTCTGTATGCGGGAGGTATACTACAAATCAGGTACTACTAACTTTGCAACAAAAACCGATGAACCGGAGATTTAGTAGGTTTGTATAATATACTCATATAAAGGTCTATTTATTTTTATTTTTGCAGAATTATGTGTGCCTATGTAAGATTTTCAATCCTTAAATGTCTCTCTTTGTTACTGCTTTAAATCTTTTATTCTTTTTTTACTTTACATTACTTTTACTGAGTTTAACCATAACAATTAACTATGTTTTCTTTCTATTATATAACTTTATATTTAACTTTAATTTTGTACAAATAGGCTGCGGCCGTTAATTATAATCAACATTATTGATAAATTACCTGGTCGAATTTGTGTACCTGGGAAGCATGTTTTCAAGAGATGGAAGAGTAGAAAAAGATGTTGAAAGAAGAGTGAATGCGGGCAACAAAATGAACGGAGCACTAAGCACAGTAATTTCTAATAAAAATATGTCAATCGAAGCTAAACTGGCAGTGCACAACGGAGTTTTAGTCCCAACACTTATGTATGGAAGTGAAACATGGAACTGGCAGAGGAAGGATGAAAGCCGAGTGAACGCGGTTGAAATGCGATCTCTTAGACGAATGTGTGGGAAATCAATGTATGACAGGGTTACGAATGATGAAATCAGGCGAGAGTGTAAATCTGAGACAAGTATAATTGATAAGATTAAGAAAGGGTCTCTGAGATGGTTTGGTCACGTAGAACGAATGGACGACGAGAGAATGGTAAAACAAGTATATATGGCAAAAATGAAAGGCAACGTTAGACGAGGACGACCAAGGAAGACGTGGCATCATCAGATAAACCAAAATCTTAAGTCTGGTCATGTCAAAAGCAGACAGAACCGAAGGGCATGTATGACAAGATGTATGAATGTGGAAGAGGCTAGGAGTGTATGCCAGGATAGACGTGTGTGGTGGTCCATTCTCTCTGCCTACCCCTACGGGGAAATGGCGTGATGGTAGTAGTAGTAGTAGTACCTGGTCCATGAAGAAGTATAGAAATTGAAAAAATAATATTTTCAGGCGTTGCCTAGTATGTAGGTGAAATAATTCAATTAGTTGAATCTCACCTGCATAAATAAAGGTTTCAGCTCTTTGACTTCACAAACATCAACAGATGAAAGAATTGAAGGAATATAGATGTTCAAATATAGGCAGAATGGTGAATGTTACACAGTGTGTAAAGTGGCCACTTAAACCAGCCATTGACAGGTCATAAGCCCTGTAGATGCCTGTACTTCTATATTACCTTCTCCTTAATGTTCTTCATCTCTGTTGTAATATGTTAATTATAATAATAAATAAATATCTCCAAAAATCTTTTTTTTTTTTAGGAGAGAGATTTTTTCATACATTAAACTTGTTTCCTAAAATATAATGATACACATTTAAAAAAATCTTCAGGAGTACCGTTTGTTTTCTTATCGTCCTTAATCTCTAATTTGGTGTGGTTCTTATCGTTTTCTTATCGTCCTTAATCTCTAATTTGCATGCGAAAGGTAAACTGCGGTAACTCCAAATATCATGAAATTGAGTTATTACTCTGTTTTTTTTTTTTTTATAAATTTATACATTTTTACAGTTTTCAATTTTCATATTTTTACTAAAACTAAAATCCTACCAAGCAGCCACTTTCTGTAGCTTGTTGGTGGAGATTAAAATTATACTTACTTATTTAATATTATCTACATTTATATAAACAATGAATAACAGATATAATTAACAGCCGGAAAGATCAGAATATACATGTATATATATAAAATGTATATTTATATTTTTTCTTAATTTATTTTTAAAATACAAGAAAATATGTGAAAAATTAAGATGTTTTCACATAAGTAATTCATATATAAACTTTTGATCGAGTAGCCACTCTTTTATTTTGCTCTTGTTACATTGTGAGTTAAATTTAAGTTCTTTCGGCAATAAATTAAAAATGCTACGTACTAAATATTTGAGAGTTCTATTACCATACTTATTACGTACTTTTGGTACTACCAAACCATCATTATACGTGAAGCGTGTATTATGGTTATGTTTGAGAGGAATTTTGAATGAATGCCATAAAAATAAAATAATTTTCTTCGGAATAAATTTTAAAAGAAAAATTTTCGTATATGCGGGAGATCAATAACACGTCAAATATGAGCTTCGAGCCGTGCTTGTACACCTTGTTTTACAAAAAAAATCGAATTATTTGATATATAGCAATGAGAAGTAAAAAAAAAATCAGTACGAAAAACCATACAATGTTTACAATACAAAGTTTTTAAGCAATAACACAATATCTTGAGATTTATTATGATTTTGGAACAATAAATTGAAATACTGTGTTTTTACTTATGATTATTTACAGTTTTTTTTTTAATTTTCATAAAGTTGATAAATATTAAAGAGCGTCATATCTCAAAATGTGACTTTTGCAAATAACTGCCTTTTTGCTTACGACGGCAGAATAGTCCGTATAATAAGATATACAAAATATATTATAAATAATATTATTTATCTTTAAAAAACAAAAAGATACTGAAAGTGTAAAAAAATCTCAGATAGATAAGAAATTGCTTTGCCAGTAGGTTTCGTCTTTCGAAAATTGATAAATGTTTTTTGGATAACTGTATTTTTGCTGTTAGATTTTATTTTTTTAAACGGTTTTATTTATTTTTGTGAAACTGTTTTAGGTGTTCCGGAAGGGTAACTGTTTTAAAAGAGCTGTTATATTTTTATTTATCACCTCTAATAAATAACAGATTTTGACTTCTGGTGACACGGTTGGGAACATGAAAAAAAAATTAACGGTATTTTGAAAATGCATGTAAGGTCCATTTCAGTTCTACGTTTCTCTTATGAAAACAGATTAAGAGATTGCTCTATTTCAAAATAGTAATAATTATCCCTTTGCAATCCGAGCAACCATGCCACATTTCTTTGACATTTTCATTAAGATTAACTCATTACAAGAGAGATACATAATATTTGAGATAAGGCAATATGATTTTATGGGCATTCACAGGGCTTATGACCTGTCATTGGCTGTTTTAAGTGACCACATTTCACACAGCGTAATAATCACCATTTTGTCTGTTTGAACATGAATTTTTAAGTTAAAAAGCTAAAACCTGAAATTGGTGCTGGTGAGATTTGCAAGGCATTAAATTAATAGACAATGAGGAGGTTCAGTACTACGGGAAATTGGAAAGGAAAAATGTTTTCTTAGACATGGCATAAATTAGAGCATTAAATTGAACGATAAAGTTTCTTCTAAACATTCTTGGAGTATGCGAAAAGAGCCGTCCAGTGTTGGTCCTATAATTTCTCACAGCAAATGAGTGCGGTATGGAACATTAATGTTAATTAAGGATATTTTTTTTTTTATAACAATATTTTAAGTTTGTCCAAATTTTTGTGGACAAGAACTAGATGAAACTCCATGGGGAGCTGTTAATATTAACATATTACCTACAACAAAGATGGAGAAAGTTTTAGAGAAGGTAATATAGAAGTCTAGGCATCTACAGGGCTTATGACCTGGTCATTGGCTGGTTTGAGTGACCACTTTTACTTCTAGTCCATGAAGAAGTATAGAAATTAAAAATATAAAAAAATCAGTCGTTGCCTAGTATGTAGGTAAAATAATTCAATTAGATGAATCCTCAT
>NW_028280617.1:0-22192 GCF_059751315.1 Micrasema longulum | reverse complement strand
CCCCCTTACCCACTCCACACTCCAGTTCAGGCACTGACAGATGAAAGTAAAAACGGATTATATCTTACATATCGAATTTCTTTTATGGTTTTCAACCTTTTGTAAATATGAATTTATTATGATAATGATAAATTGAATTATAATTTATATATCACGTTTTTTGTTACATTTAAAAATTAATAAAGGTCTATGAAATACTGTCCCGTAACATTTTTTTTGTTGAAAATTATTAGTAGCATAAAAAATCATTTTAAATTGTGACTTTTGAATTCCCACAAAAACGGCCATTCCATTGGCCACGCCCCTGATACGTCACGATTCATCTTTATTTGTTCCTGGCCATTCAAATTTATTCAGAACAATATCACGAATCTTGACGTCACAACAACCAAGGCCAAACACGTAGCATTTTTTAGCAACGTATTATTATCAAATTTATTTTTTAATATCCATATTGATTTTAAAAATACAATTTATTATTCCAAATCCACTTCATATATTTTTATCATATAGAGAGAACAGAGTTATTTTCAATTGTCTTTAAAGTAAAATGGAATTGTATGAAAAACTGAATATTCAAACTGCATGTTAGAAAACTCGGCCCTTCGGGTCACAGTCAATTGCAATCTCGGGTACCTAAATATTCAGCCCTTCGAGCCTCACAATGTACTTTTTGTTACACTAAACGACCAGAAAATATCGTGTTATTTTTTGTCGAAAGCGCTGTTATGTAATTTGCATTTTCTAGCAGTAGTAGCATTTTTCTAGCAACGTATTTTCATCAAATTTATTTTTTTAATTTGTGTATGATAACATTTCTCCACAATATCCATATTGATTTTGAAAATACGATGAATTATTCTTAATCCGCTTCATATATTTTTATCTGTATTCGTAGTATGTGACATTTTTCTTTTGTCACTAAACTTCTGTTTCAAGTTTCAGATAATTTTAGCAACGAGGTAAAATTCTCTGAAACTTGAAATTAGTCATGAAGAAGAAAAAAACATTACAGACTTGCTAAATTTATTCAAAATTGTAGATTGAAAAAAAAAATTGAGTAATAACCTAATCCGGAAAAAAATCCATTTTATGACTATTGACTATGAAGTTAGCTACAGATTGCAGCAATTCAACTGAGAGTAAGTACTTACATTAAGAATTGCCAGCGCTAATCGAAACCAGCCGTTACACGTTTGTTGTTAAACTAAAAACCAGACTAAAACCAAACCCAAATTTTTGCATGCTTTTGTTCTATGCAATAGAACAGGGCTTCTTTAGAAAATTGTTACTGTTAGCTCTTTTCACATTTTTTTTTTAAATATAAAAAATATGTATTATGCTAACGGTTTAATAATTAATTCGTTAGACGTCGAATACATTGTCTACATTGGTTTAAAATATGCATATTTTGAATTACTTAAAAAACGAGCAACGTATATATTATTAGAATGTTAGATTATAAGTTTGTGAGAAGTTAGAAACGCATTCGGTCATGACATGTGACGTCATGACCGAATGCGTTTCTCAATGTTTGATGTCAGCATGACGTGTGACGTCAACATGATTTTTAATGTCAGCATGACGTGTGACGTCAGCATGACGTGACGCCAACTGCCAGCTGTTTTGTATGTAGGGGAAGGTTGCCAGTATTGGACCACTTAACTTTGGAGAGATGTACACGTATTGTTTTAGGATAAAGTATACTATTTGACTACAAACTATCTGGGAAAATTGTCAATCGTTCAATGAAAGCGAAAGATTTGGGTGTACTGATGGATGATAAGCTTTTATTTAGAGATCACATAAATACAATAGTAGATAAGGCGTACAGACTTCTAGGGTTTATCTTACGAATCTCCAAGCCATTCTCATCACCAAATACATTCAAACTTCTTTACTATACTTATGTGCGAAGTCAACTCGAATTCGCTTCATTAGTATGGTACCCTCAATAAGATGTATATATTAATCAAATTGAAAATATTCAAAAGATATTTATAAGGAGCCTGGAATATCGTTTTGGCAACATTGAAAATGATTACGGCGCATCTTTGATCAATTTTAATATAGAATCACTACAAAAAAGGCGCCTTACATATGATTTAATTTTTCTTTTCAAAATTCTCAATAATATGGTTGATTCGCCGTATCTTTTACAAAATATTGGTTTCCGTTATCCTCTTCGCTATACTAGATTAAATTCCCTTTTTTATGTACCAACTTGTAAAAACAATTATACCTCGAATTCATTCATTAGACGTACCTGTAGAAATTATAACGGACTCAGTATTGATGTAGACATTTTTAACTGCACGTTGCATTTGTACAGAAAATTTCTTCATGGGGTCGATTATTTGGGATAGTTGCTGAATGTGCATCTTGAGTGGTTTATGCTATGTATATGTGCCGCATGTTATGTATATGTGTGTGTATGTTTTATATGTGCGTTCATGTGTGTGCGTGGATGGCTCGGAGTGTACATTCGGTATTTTTATTTATTTTAATTTATTACCTCCATGGAAAACGCAAATGTCAACAATTATTCTTTTCTCACTTAAAATTCTTACTTATTTTTTATTTTTTTGTCACATTTAATGTTTATATTTTTTTAATTTATGAAAACTTAATTGGTCTTTTTATGTTAAAAAATTGCTGTTTTTAATACTTATTTTGTATGACTGTATGTTTTCTGAATAAAATAAAATAAAATAAAATAAATAAATAAATACGTAGTTAATAAAAAGCATTCTATGAATACTTAATTTATTTATAGACATTACAGAATGTCTGATAGATTTTTTAAATTAGCAAATGCATAAATGGAAAAAACAAAAAAATACATTACAGCAACTTATTTGGACTAGTAAAATTTTGAATGGAAACTTGTTTTTTATTAATCGATAGTAATACGAAAAAAAACGTAAACATCCGCTTTAAATATTTAACATAATTTTTTAACGTTACCTCCCGGTTTGTTAATACCCTTTTGAGAAAATAAATAATTTTTCAAACTCTTTAGTTTGCAAAATCTTTCACAGTTTGTAATCATCGTCCGCACCAGATGATGCATAGGGCACTGGATTGATACACGGAATGCAACGTATATCGATCACCGGTTACATGAAGGTAGGGTCATCAGCCTTACTCTTCAGGTGCCGGTTCAGGAACATAAATATTGCAGTGTAGAACCACCCTTTTCATCAATATGTCGACCTTCCCAGGAATCGAACCCGGGACCTCAAGCATGGTAGGCGAACGCGGCAAACACTTAACTACGAGAGTATCCATCGAGCCGAAAGCACTCGTCGAGGATTCTGGTTCTCTTTCAAACACATAACTGTTTTCTTAATCCGCCCAGGGATAGAGTAAAAAGTTTGTAAAGTCATCCCTTAAACCTAGACTTTCATATTTCTTTCTCAAAGAGGCGATCCATCTCTGTTGAGATGTCTGCCAATAAAATAGTGTTTATTCCGAAGTTACATAACCAATTATCTTTGTCCCGTTGTGATTGGTACCTTGGAGAAAATTTAACAATAGCATTTTTACATCGGTATGTAAGAATTTTTAGCGTGGGATATAATCACATTCAATAATATAAACGTTCATAGTTCATCTCTTGTAAAGTTTTTTGCAATAAATAATTAATGTAATTTCATACAGTAGATTAAAAGCACATTTTTCAATGAATTTACTTTTGGAAACTGCATATTTAAAGTGAATTAATGTTTTCTTTTAAAAACTAGAATTCTCGTCGTAAAATAAATATATTTCATAAATGGTACATTTTTTTATTCTATACAAATCTACTTCTATATCTAGTAAATGTTATAACTGTAACTCTCAAAAAAAAGTTACTTACTCTTGTGGTTAGAAAGTGCGTCAGCGCTTAGAATCTTCTTGAGTTATCCCCGATCACTGGACTACGCAGTTTTTATCAGGTCATGGTAAATTTAATCAAAATTATTTGTTTTTAATATTGTTGAATCCCCTTCGTGCTGCTGCGGATATCCTAACCAATCTTCTGAACACATCCTGTAGTCTTGTCCCTTTCCCCTTCTCCATGATTACCGAATAAAGCTTCTCGCTACTATCCGTGGCCCTGTTATAGGTCCTGTCGGATATACAGATCTGGTGGCTTCTAAAAAGAATTTCAAGGCTTTTAAAAAGTTTTGTTATCATTTCGGCGAATTGATCATGTCCAATCAATTTAATCCCAGTCAGTGAAGAATTCACTTCCTTCTCTTCTCATTACAATGAAGTACATTTTATGTACTTCTGGATTACTTTCTTTCAGCACAAATATGCTAAGGCTACCAGATTTCAGAGAGCTCTTTCGGGCAGCTTTTCTCGTTTGACAACGAGCAAATTTTCCGTGTATGTGGGCACCGCCAAGGAGACTTATGTCCTCAGATGCGGTGTGCGGTATGTGATGGGTAAGCTGCGCTTGGAGAGTGACTTACACTGTTATAGTTATTTATTATTAGAATTGACATAATTCTGAATATCCAAGTACATAAGAAAAAAAACTTACTAGGATATAAAAGAAAAACAGAAAATAATAATACATTCATACTTATTAAAATTGAGTGCAATTTTTACACTTTATTAAAAAAAAAACTTTAATTTATTTTGAATTTATTTATTGATGTATTAGTTTTAATGGTTTTTAGTTCATTGGGGAGATTATTGTAATTTTTGAAACCTTTGAAGACAAAGCTATTTTGACCATGACTTGTGTGGAATTTGGGGAGTTTAATATTATTTTGGTATCTGAGTGACTTATTCATCTCAAATTCTTATATTTTTTCTTCTTTATAAATTTGCATAATGAAATTTATTTTATAAATAGTGTCTACTGTATGAACTTTAAATGGGTATCTTCAGACTGTCTAAAGATGCCCGTTAGAAAGTGAAAGCGCTAATTGGTCGAACAAGTAAGTGAAAGTGTACTGTAACGTACGCGTTACCACGATGAAAGTTTCGCCGGTTCGTCACCCGCGTCTGCCGCAGTCAAGCTTCCCGGCGTAAGTGGGAAGCCGCCCTCCCAGACAGAGCCAAAGACAAAGTCGGAAGGTAGGAGCACAGCTGCGCCGACCGCAAGTCAACCTCAATAGCCCTGAAAAGGACTTTCCACCCGGTCCAAGTGGTGCAGAGAGGCGAAGGCAGTCAGCAGGCAGAGCGGAGCGAAGAGCGAAGTGCAGGAAGGCGAACAGGACGGAGAACGGAATAAAACACGTGTGAACTGTTCAGAGTTAGGAACTCAACTGATTTAATATCTCCAATTGACCGCCTTATAAAGCGGTGCGCGTCGGGCTCCGTGAGTCGGCCATCCCACCCGCGCCGGCTGCCTCGGAGTGGTGGGGGTAATCTTTCCCCGCCACTCGCTACATGCCGCCGGCCGCAGGTGGCGTAAATACGGGCGCTCAATGCCCGTACGGGCCATTTCGTCGGCAGCCGCGACGCGCGCAACATGACATTTACATAATATATTTTTGTACATTTTATTCATTTTAACCTAGCTATTTTTCCCCGGTAATACTGAGGCCAGGCTCGAAAGTGACCATTTTATCTTTATTGAGAGCCCAGCCATCAGTTCTATACATTTACCGGGGATCCTTTCTAATTAATGTATTATTTTAATTTATTCGATTTTACGCGTCCGGAACACTCCCCCCGTGCAGCTAGTCTGTACTATTTTCCTGCTGGGCGCGTTGTTCCTCTTCCTTCATTAGTACGGCGATCTTCACCGCTGGTCTGGTGTAGGTGCCGTTGGTGGTCCGCACCTCGACGACTCGTACTTGTCCGTCAGCTGCTGGTTCTGCACGGGTGACTCTGCCGCGAGGCCAAGAATTCCGCGGCAGATTTGGGTCCATGATGAGCGCGAGGTCCCCGACCTGTATTGGAGGCGCGGGCTCGCGCCATTTCTTCCTGTGCGCCAAGGTGGGAAGATACTCCCTCAGCCATCGGCGCCAAAACATGTCGGCCATTTTCTGGGCGATCCTCCATTGCTTATGAAGGCAGGCCCCTTCTTCCCTTTTGTTATAATATGCCAGAGTTGGCTGTGTGTTGGCTGACCCGAGCAAGAAGTGGTTCGGGGTCAGCGGTGCTTCGTCGTTGGGCTTGGTTGACACATGCGTGAGCGGGTGATTGTTCACGGTGTACTCTGCTTCAGCCAATATGGTTTTGAGGGTCTCCTCTCTTGGAGCCTGCTCGTTGAGGGTTGCGTGGAGGGCTCGTTTTACAGATCTCACGAGTCTTTCCCACGCTCCCCCCATATGAGGTGATGAGGGCGGAATGAATTTCCACTCAATTTTGCGAACTGTAAGTTCGGCGAGCATTCTGGGGTCCGCCAGGAGCTCGTCTACGGCCTGTTTCAGCTCTTTGTCCGCTCCCCTGAAGTTGGTAGCGTTGTCCGAGTATAACGCGTGTGGGCAGCCTCTGCGGGCGGCCATCCTTCTTATGGCCATTATGGCGGAGTCGCTTTCGAGGGACGACGCTAGCTCCAGGTGGATCGCGCGTGTGGTGAGGCAGGTGAACAGTGCCCCATAGCGCTTTTCTTTTCTTCGGCCGTTGGTGATCATCATCGGTCCGAAGAAGTCAAGCCCGCAGTGCGTGAACGGCGGCGTCCTGAAGGCCAGTCGGGCCTCAGGCAGTTGCCCCATCAGCGGGGGTTGGGGCCGGCTGCGCAGCATTTTACACAGCGGGCACCATCGTGTTATCTTCCTCACAGCCCCGCGGAGTCGCAGGATGAGGTAGCTGGCTCTCAGGTCGGCGATCGTCCTCTCGACTCCCGGGTGGCCACCCTTCCGGTGGCTGTGCGTGATCAGCAGCCGGGTGTATGGGCAGGTCCCGTCCATGATAGGCGGCGCGCTGCAGTCCTCTGCGAAGCTCTGTGCCGCTTGGATGCGCGTTCCCATCCGGATGACTCCCTCTTCGTCTAAGAAGGGTGCCGCTGCATGGAGGCGGCTGTGCGGCGGGATAGGCGCCTTTCGTCTCAGGAGCTCCAGCTCTTCTCCGAAAGCCGTCTCCTGGGACCGCTTCAGCAGCATGATTTCTGCGGCCCGTGTTTCTGAGGCGTGAAGTTCAAAGGTCCCCCCTGGGGACGGCAGGGACTCGTGGCGGCGGCATCGTGCGATGAATCGCAGCACCCATGCCGTCGCCCTGACGAGTCGGGTCCACGACGAGAAGCGCTGCACCTGGGGTAGGGCCTCCGTCCGTCTGATGTGGCCCACGAAGTGGCGGGGTTGTTTCCGCTCCAGCGTCTTCTCGTCCGGTTGTTGTAGTAACTTCTTCTCTTTCGGCCAGTCGGCTTCCCCTTTTCTCAGGAAGCCGGGGCCTCCGAACCATAGTCCCGACCTCGCAAGGTCGGGTGGGCCCTTGTCGCGGGTCCCTATGTCGGCTGGGTTGTCCTTGGTGGGGACCCATTTCCAGTCCCGTACGTCTGTGAGCTCGTCAATCTCGCCCAGCCTGTTTGCGACGAACGTGCTGTACCGCAGTGGGTCGGTTCGCAGCCAACACAGGACCGTGCTCGAGTCCGTCCAGAACACGGTTTGGGTGATGAGAGCTCGACTCTCTTTTTTTATGGTGGCGGCCATCCTTGCCGCTAGTAGCGCTGCCTGGAGTTCTAGTCTAGGCACTGACAGAGGCTTTAGGGGGGCCACCTTGCACTTCGCCATTGCGAAACTTGTGGTATCGGCCCCCACAAAGTATGCCACTGTGCAGCATGCCTGCTCTGACGCGTCGCAGAACACGTGCAGTGTCACGGGTTCTTTCTGCCCTTGCAGCGAGCATCTCGGTATTGTACAGCCGTTCGCTGCCAGCAGGTCGCGCCATTCCAACCACTTTTCGGCGTGGTCCGGTTGCAGCGGTTGGTCCCAACCTGTGTTTGTCCTCCAGATGGCTTGCAGCAATATCTTCGCCCGTATCGTGAGGCACGCAATGAAGCCTACTGGGTCGAAGATACTCATGGCGGCGCTCAACATGCCGCGCTTGGTGGGTCGCTCCGGGATGGCTGCACTTTCGGCTCCGTGCCGAAATATAAATAGGTCGCTCTTGGGATCCCATACGATCCCGAGGACCCGCTCCGTCATTACTTCTTCCCCTATGGTGACTGCTGTATTGGCCCGGTCGTCGGCCTTTACTTCTTCCAGGACATCTGGTTTGTTTGAAGCCCACCCGGTGAGCCGGAACCCGCCATTGCCGAGTACGAGGGTAACATCTCGTACCAGGCTTGCAGCTGTTTCTTCGCTGTCTGTGGCGTCTAGGTAGTCATCCATGTACATATTGTGCTCGATCGCCTCTGCTGCGGCGGGAAATTCTTTCGCGTGTGCTCGTGCGACTGTGTTTCGCACGAATTGCGCGCTGCTGGGTGAGCACTTCGCTCCAAACATCATGGACGCGAAGACAAACGTGTCGGGCTCCTGCCCGTCCTGCGTCCGCCATAGGAACCGCTGCGATTGCTGGTCGGCTTCCCGGATTCTTATCCGCAGGAACATCTCCCGTATGTCGGCCGCGATGGCTACTCGTCCCTCTCTGAAGCGGATCACGTTTCCGAGGAGGGATGAAAGCAGGTCAGGTCCCGTCAGTAGATGGTCGTTCAACGCCGTCCTCTGGAACTGGGCGGCGGCGTCGAACACGACCCTTATCTTGCCAGGCTTGTTGGGGTTTGTCACCGCGAAGTGGGGCAGGTACCATTTGCGCGAATGGTGGGCGTCTACCTCCTCGCGGCTTAGTTTGACGGCGTATCCCTTTTCAATGTAGTCCGCCATCTTGGCGCGATATGCGATCGCCAGTATCGGATCCTTCCGTAGTTTATTTTCCAGGGAGTGCAGCCGCTTCATGGCTGCTTGCCGGTTGCAGGGCAAAGAATCTCCGTCTTTCGCCCACAGTAAACCGGTCTCCCATCGTCCGGATGGTAGTTGTGTGGTTGAGCTGCTCATGAGCTCCGCCGCTCGCACATCTGCGGCGCGGCAACGTTCCAGGGTGGTTACACCTAGCGAGTCAACGGCGAAGCTCTTCTTTACCAGTTCCGCTAAGTCCCTTTCACCCTGGCCGTCTGGGGGTAATTCAAAGGCGGGGTGCACAGCCCCGCCGTAGGTGACGGCTCCTAGGGCCGTCTCGATGGTTAGCCGCCCGTCCTCTTGTAGGACTGGCGGGCCTGTAGATACCATTAGGGTGGCGTAATCAAGACCGATTAACATCTTCGGCTTGATGCCTGGCCCGTGTGTCTTGGTGCTCTTTCGGTTGCGGTGCGGCAGATCCATGACCCGCACCGTCTGTGCCTGGACACCAAATTCTCTGTTTCCTTTAACGAGGATTACGGATACACGCTGTGATTGTAGCGTGTCCGTGTTCCCACTGGCACCGATGAGTCTCAACTCCTCGCAGGCCCCGGTGGCGCCCACTGCACGGGCGACATCCTCCTCGAGGAGAGTTACCGATGAACCCTCGTCTAGTAGTGCGTGGATCTCCATTGACCCACGCGGGCCCTTCAAGGTTACTGGCACTACCTTGAAGGTCACTGGGACTTCCGTTCGCCTTGTCAATAAGACTTGCTCGTTCGGCGTACTGTCCCCTCTCTCGCGGTGTAGCGACCGATGATGCCGCCCGTGGCACTCGTCGCACTTCGCCGCTTCACAGGTGGTCGTTTTGTGTCCCGGTTCCAGGCATCCGTAGCACACGAACTTGGCACGCACAATTGTCCACCTCTCCTCTACCGTTTTCCGGAGAAACTTCCGGCATTGTCCGAATGCGTGTCCACTCATGTCGCAGAACAGGCATTTTTTGTCCTGAGTGAGAAACACGTGCCTTTCTTGGGTACGCCTTTTCTCCACTCGGGCGGGTTCCGTGCTGATCCCGATGCAACCCGCATTCGGTATTGCACCGGTCAGTCTCGCTAGCCACAGTGCCAGATCCCTGGGGGTAGCTTTTCTCACGGTATCCGCTCGTGACATAATCCACATCATCCTCTCGACTCGTGGCAGCTTCTGAGTCATCTCGGACAGAAGCTTCGGGGAGGAGAGGTGGCTTCCATCGAGGCCCTCTACGGTCGATACGACGTTTCTTATCGCGACCGCGTAGTCCGTCAGGGCCTCCAGGGATGCGTTGTCGGCCAGTTTAGGGAGTTTTCTTATCCGCTCCAGTACTCTGTCCACGACGATCTCCGGGTGTCCAAAGGCGGCCTCTAACATCTTCACAATGTCCGGCACATTTCGGGGATCTACCAGCAAAGACGACACTGTGGCCTTGGCCCGTCCTGTGAGGGCTCGTTGCAGACGGAGAATGTTCTCCGCGTTTGTAAGGGAGCACATCTGTGTCGATTGATCAAATTGTGCCTTAAATATTCGCCATTCTAGCGGGTCGCCGGAGAATTGCGGTAGATCCCTAGCGCCGGTTTGCCTCGCCATGAACGTGTGCCACTCCGGCGGCTGTCTGTATTTTGTCACAGGCTCGCCGGTGGCACCCGGCGGCATGTATTCCGTGGGTAGCCCCTCTTGTACCCACGCGCTCACCGGGTCACGAAACTCGTAGCCCCCCAGTGGTATAGTACGTGCCGCTACGGGCTCGCCTGGCCCGGCGGCGTAGCGTACGTCGGCGTCCTCCCTTCGGCTGTGTGCGGGTGGCGCCTCATTGTCCCGATGCCGCTCATTGTAGCGGCCTTGTAAATGTGCGTTTGTCGCTCCGGCGTAGGCCGGCTCAGCGGCGTAGCGTGTGTTGGCGGGCTCCTTCATCCTGGAGTCCGTCTCTGCGACCGGGTGCCTCCGTGGCACCCCGTCTCTCACCCGGCCGCTGTCGTAGTGGCTCGGCGGAAATGTGTACGCCGCTCCGGTGTCCTCCGGATCAGCGGCGTAGCGTGTGTTGGCGGGCTCCTTCATCCTGGAGTCCGTCTCTGCGACCGGGTGCCTCCGTGGCACCCCGTCTCTCACCCGGCCGCTGTCGTAGTGGCTCGGCGGAAATGTGTACGCCGCTCCGGTGTCCTCCGGATCAGCGGCGTAGCGTGTGTTGGCGGCCTCCTTCGTCCTGGAGTCCGCCTCTGCGACCGGGTGCCTCCGTGGCACCCCGTCTCTCACCCGGCCGCTGTCGTAGTGGCTCGGCGGAAGTGTGTACGCCGCTCCGGTGTCCTCCGGATCAGCGGCGTAGCGTGCGGTGGCGGCCTCCCTTGCTCTGAAGGCTGCTTCCGTGTCGGCGACAGGGCGCTTCCATGCGGCCCCGTCTCTCACCCGGCCGCTGTCGTAGTGGCTCGGTGGATGGATGTACGCCGCTCCGGTGTCCTCCGGATCAGCGGCGTAGCGTGTGGTGTGGCGTGCGGCGGCGGCCTCCCTTGTGCTGAAGGCTGCTTCCGCGTCGGTGACAGGGCGCTTCCAAGCGGCCCCGTCTCTCGCCCGGCTGCTGTCGTAGTGGCTCGGCTGCTGGATGTACGCCGCTCCGGTATCCTCCGGATCAGCGGCGTAGCGTGCGGCGTGGCGTGCGGCGGCAGCCTCCCTCGTACTGAGGGCTGCGTCGGTCCTAGACGCGTCTGACGTCAGCGGCAGCGGCTTGTGAGCCGGTTCCGACGTCCCGTGCGATGTGAGGTCCCTCTCGATGGTGGGCGTGAGGGGGGTTGCCATGTCTCGTCTGGCGTCCTCTCTCGCGTTGGCGGCCTTCAGCGCGGCGATGATCTCGTTGAGGCTGCTCACCTGCCTCTCGTGATGCGCCTCGCGTTCCTCCATCTGTCGGCGAAATGTCGCCGATGAGATGGACCGCTCCGAGGGTGCGGATCCCTCGTCCGAGTCCTTTTGTTCCTCCAGAAGTCCTTGATGAGGCTCCTCCTGGCAGTCGTGTGAAGGCCCTGGCTGGGGCTCCTCCTGATGTGCTCGTACAGACCCCGGTTGGGGCTCCTGAAGCTCCTCTTCGTGCTCCGTGCCGGCGTCTCGACGCGTTCCCGAACGCGTCGACACAGGCGATCTGTTGACCGGCATGCTGTAGGTGTGTTGTAGACTGGAGACCACTGGCGACGATCCTTAGCTCCGAAGGACCAAATGTAACGTACGCGTTACCACGATGAAAGTTTCGCCGGTTCGTCACCCGCGTCTGCCGCAGTCAAGCTTCCCGGCGTAAGTGGGAAGCCGCCCTCCCAGACAGAGCCAAAGACAAAGTCGGAAGGTAGGAGCACAGCTGCGCCGACCGCAAGTCAACCTCAATAGCCCTGAAAAGGACTTTCCACCCGGTCCAAGTGGTGCAGAGAGGCGAAGGCAGTCAGCAGGCAGAGCGGAGCGAAGAGCGAAGTGCAGGAAGGCGAACAGGACGGAGAACGGAATAAAACACGTGTGAACTGTTCAGAGTTAGGAACTCAACTGATTTAATATCTCCAATTGACCGCCTTATAAAGCGGTGCGCGTCGGGCTCCGTGAGTCGGCCATCCCACCCGCGCCGGCTGCCTCGGAGTGGTGGGGGTAATCTTTCCCCGCCACTCGCTACATGCCGCCGGCCGCAGGTGGCGTAAATACGGGCGCTCAATGCCCGTACGGGCCATTTCGTCGGCAGCCGCGACGCGCGCAACATGACATTTACATAATATATTTTTGTACATTTTATTCATTTTAACCTAGCTATTTTTCCCCGGTAATACTGAGGCCAGGCTCGAAAGTGACCATTTTATCTTTATTGAGAGCCCAGCCATCAGTTCTATACATTTACCGGGGATCCTTTCTAATTAATGTATTATTTTAATTTATTCGATTTTACGCGTCCGGAACATGTACCAAGTATTTTAAAATTAATAACTTACATGTAAATATAAGTTATTACATCATTACAATAGAATTCCTTCAAGAATTGTCAATAAATAATTTATATCAAATATTATTTAGTAGTTTATCGGGACAAAATATATTTTAAACTACGTCACTATGGAAATGTTTTCAGTACCTAAGTATTTTATTTTATTAACATAAACGGCAAATCTGCCTTTTAAAAACATTTATGATACTAACATATTTGGCTAAATATTTTTACTTTTTTTAAAAACATAATTTTCCTTATACCCAAGATTTATAAAAAAAAAATAACCTAAAAATTATACTGCATATTCAGTAGAAAGTTTAAATAATAAAACATTCTATGGACAAGATTTTACTAGATTTCAGAGTAAGTTTGAAAAGATTCTTGGTGGATACCCAACCCATTTGCCGAAAAGTTTTCAGTAGATTTTTAACATTTGACTATTTTACAGTGGATAGATACACTATTATGTAAAAGATTTTAGTAGACACGCAAATTCACAACTTTTAAAAGTTTCCAGTGGATTCGAGATTTAAAAAAAAAAAAGGGTCGAAATGGTCAATCAGATAGAAACATGATTTTTAAATTTTGTAGTCATTTAGGGTTAAGTGGATATATATATTCAAATCCAATGTCAATAATGTTTCATGTAATCTGCTACGTTCAGAGATATTCAACATTATCACATTAAATTATATAAATAATTGTTAATATTTAATACATTAACTTTGCGGTCAAATATTTTACTAAATGTTTACTAAATTCGTATAATTACTTACGGAAATATTTAACATTTGGAAAGCTAAAAAAAATCATGTCCCTTTGATCAATAATCAAACAACCTTTCAATATAGCCCGTTACACGATGTTTCATTGTAATGGTCACCCTAAAGCTAATTAACTCACTCCCTTCTCTTTGCTACCTCCCCTTTTTTTAACTATTTCTCAAACAACATAAAATATGTTCATAATCTAATCAGTGCATGTTTGTCCTAATCTGTGCATGTGCTTATTAAAATGCATGTCGTGCTGGTTTTATATTTTTGTGCAACAAATCTAATGAACGTTTACATTAGTGGGTTTTGCATGTTGGTTTGATTAGTGTTCTGACAAAGAGACGAATACGTCTCGAAACCGGTAGACATAGGAAAGTCGGTAAGTGGTTATATGCACATATTTAACAACATTACAGTATTACTTTTCCCTCTTTCCAATTGTTCCAAGAAGCTAAACTTTTAGATCTATAACAAATATATTGCTTTCAATGTTTAAAATATATATTTAAGAACCAAAATTTATTTACAAGTAATTCAAATAGATCAAGTCAAAGAAGGAATCGTGTGTTGGAAATACCACATTGTATAACGAGGCTAGCACAGAGACATGCATATTTTATGGGCCCAAAAATTTTAATTTATTTTTTTACTGATAATATTTCATTGATTCCAAACTTTCAAAATTTTCCTTCTTTTAAAAAACATGCACTATCCTAGATTCAAACTAAAGATATGAACTCTTTTTTTCTATGATTTATTTTGTTGGAATATTTTTGTGTTTTTTTTTAATATTTTTTATTTCCTTTTTTAATTACTATAAAAAAATTCCTCATCTCTGTTGTAATATGTTAATATAAACAGCTCCCCAGGGAGTTGAATCCTGTCCTTATCTACAAAAATTTAGACAAACTCAAAATATTGTAAAATAAATAGTTATGGTATTATTATTCCATCCGTCCCAACTCACTTTAGGAATGTTATCTTATGGAGTTGGGACGAATTTCCACATAAATGTAAATAAGTAGATTATTCGTAAATAAACAAATGTTTTATTTTGTTTCTGTTCATTTAACAAGAGTTAAAACCCCTGGAATTCGGGTAGGTCCGCGTCACACTCCGGTACTGCGGAACTATGCACCTGTCTTCTTCACATCGTCAGTCGCTTCTTCGACCACCTGTAGTCAGCTGGGTAACCTTGACATTGCCACGACACGAGGGCTCAACGCTTGCATATTATCATCCAAGTAAGATTTTTGTTCATTTTCATTTGATTTGTTTTAGACCTGCATATTTTTTTACTGGTTTACAGGACATAAAGGCCTTTTTAAAGATATAAACCTATCGTCGATCCAACCTGTAAAACACGCAAGTTCCTAACTTACTTTTATTTCAGGGGAGAGTTGAAACAGTTTAAAATTCGCGACTTAGGTGTTATTATTCATACGAAACTAATGTTTAATATTCATACTGAATCAGTCCTGAAAAAACGTATCAAATGGTCGGACTTATTATGACATGCAAACACGTTCCCAACTGAGTCACCAGAAGTCAAAATCTGCTATTTATAAAATCTTCTAAGAGCAACTTTGGTTTTTATGCCCCAATGTCCAGAATGTGTAGATTAGTCAATTCATCACACGACTTGAAATTCTTTGGGATAGATCTTCCGGCTTTTCGTAGATCTATTCGCGACTAAACAGTGAGGGATGAAGTTGGATTGGCATGGTTTAGCTCGAAGTCTTAGGTCTTTCGTTTTTATGAATATATTGTGTATAATTATTGTTTTGCCCTTGTTTGTCTTTGCTAAATAGTTTTATGTTCTTTTTGTTCAGTTTCTTGCATTTATGTTTCTTCATGTAACTGTTGTAATTGGCTTAGGCCGTATATATAATAAATAAATATGAAAAACTCTACAAAACATTTGTTCGTCCCCAGCTAGAATACTGTACTCCTATTTGGTCACCTTACTATAATTGAACCTGTAGCAATTGCACAGAAATCTTTAATCCGAGTAATTTTTAAAAAAACATTTCGCTATCCAAGTGACTTGCTCTTCAAAGAATTCAGAGTACTGAATATTATTCAACAGTATATATTGAGAACGGTAGTGGTTACACACATAAATAGAGACATTTACCCAAGCGTCAACCACAACGATAATACAAGATACTCTAATAGGGATCTGATACTAAGTGAGGGGGTCAACACTGTTCTGGCATCGAGACAACACGTGGGCAAAAGGGTCCATAACCTTTTGCCAGAATCGTGGAAAGACGGGAGTGTTGTCAAGTTGCGGAAGGTGTTGACCTCGCTCTTTCATGACATTGGTCGTAGGGAGTCAGAAAAGTTGATGCATGCCACGGATTGGAGATTCTTACTGGATGTCGAAAATAAAATATAAAAATAAAAAATACTTTAAAATAATACATTTATAGATGTTTGATTATGTCCAAATGCTCGCAGACCGACTGGATTTCCTCCCTAGGGAGTTGTTCATATTTAAATTTTCAACAGAGAGGGAATTTTTTTTAGATGGAAGAGTTGAGGAAATGTGGATGTTCAAACATGGGCAGAATGGTGAATGTTACACAGTGTGTAAAGTGGCCACTTAAACCAGCCAATGACAGGTCATAAGCCCTCATATTCCCTTCTCAAAAATTTTTCCCTCTGTTGAAATAAATTTAAACATTTATAGATGGCTACCATGAAGTTTCGCATGAATAAATGTCTATGTTTTTATGAATGTATGTATGTGTATGCGCATGGGTGTATGTATGTGTGTGTGTGTATATATGTGCGTATATATGTGTATATATATGTGTATGTGTGTATGTATATGTATCAAAATGTGTATACAAAATAAGTTTATATTGTATTTGTATGTGCTCTCTATTAATTTGTTAACTATTATAATATATTAAAATGTATTTGCCTAGCTTGGAACGGGGTATGTACCCTTGTTAGCTGGGCAAAGTGGACGTAAAATTGTATCTTGATATAGAGTGTAAATAAATAAAATAAATTTAAAAAAAATAAAATATAAGTATTAATAGACTAGAAAGGGTCCAACCAAAAAAATTTAAGCAGGTCGACTACCGGTTAAACATTAACTTCTCTAACCATGCTGAAGTATGCAGTACCGTGGAATAAAATCTCTTCAAAACCGAAGAATAATGTTAGACCAGCTATTTTTATTCAAATTAATAAATAATAAAATTGATTCTCCTAACCTACTTGAAAGACTTCCATTCCGTGTGCCATCTAGACCGACAAGGCAAAATCTTTTGTTTTACACAGAAAACGCGTCAACAAACTATTTTAAACAATCTGCAATACCTAAAATATGCGACCAATATAACAATATAGTATTTACCGAGCCTGATATTTTTTGTGACAATGTATGTAAATTTAGGTCAAAAATTATTGAAATTTTGAGAGAAGCAGACATTTAACTTTATTATAATGTACATATTTTTCATTTCGTTTCTTTTACATTTATTATATTGAACATAATTTAAATTATTGTATTAAGTGTAAACAATTTTTTTGGTGTGTGCATGAGTTTCTTACACTAATTTACAAATAAATTGGCAATATTTGTGAACATACTGTTTGTTTACCTAATAAAATAAATTCAGAAGCGATGTTTTTTTACGATTTTTTTTAAAAAATGCAACACTGTACGAATATTAAAGTTTTACACACTTGTAGATTATTTACAGATTCAAAAACTATTCTTACTCAAATGAAAGACATAACCCCAACAATACAACGCATACAAATAATAATATGATCACTAGTTCCTTAAGGGCACATCAAAATTTCGTCAAAATGGTTCCAGACTACTAACGCATACAATTGCAATTTTTTAACACACACTATTTCACGTTGCACCAAGGGTCACATAGATTCTTACTTGGCAAATAAATTATTTCTAACTCTGAATGAAATTGGATTATCCTAATCATTTAAATACTTATACCTTCGAAACTTAAATTATTTGCTCGTTCTCTTGTCGAGTTTTCACATTTAATTACAAAAAAACGTATATATTTTTCAAAATAAAATCATACAAAGTTTCAGTTAAAAATTGACTCGTTTTCAATTTTCCTATTATTACATCCTATTTCTATTTAAGCATATAGACATTTTTAAGCAACAACGCATTTTTCATTTTAATGCGTAATTAATTTACATGATTCATTTTACGCTATACTTACACAGGTACATATAGATAATTACGGTCACCAATTCCAAGAAAACACACAACAATAGAGATAGATGTATTTATGTATTCAATTGACACTTTTAAATAACACAACTTAAATAAATACACAAACTAGTACCACTTTCGGACAAACGGATTTTGAGTATTATGCTATTAAAATCTGTAACATACATCCACTGTCCATTAAAACAATTGGTAACAAAAAAATGTGGGCTATTGGACTTCTATATTTATTTCTGTAAAATGTTATTCATGTCTGTTATAATTAACAATAATAAATAACAAACTATCAGACAAAACTAAACGAAAAACGAAAACAACATTTTCAAAAGATGTTAAAAATATTGATTTAAAATTTACTTTGTTCATTTTGCATGACTTCATTAGTCATGTTTACGCATCTTTGCACCTTTTTTGTTAACCCGGCGTACCGAGTATTGTTGACGTTATATTTCACTCAGTCATAATTCTCATAATACATAATAATTATGTGAACGGTCGCACATTAAAACATCATTAAAATCAAGCGCTGTTACGTGCCAGCGACCAACATAATTAGCTAAAGCCAACTGTTCCTCGATCTAGTTCATTGCTATCACGGCATCACGACAAAGAAATAAATATACATCTCTTTGAATTCGATCAATAGTCTAAATTACTTTATTAATCAACAATTGCGGTATATAAAACCATTCCTAATAATTTACATTCATAAGCAAGTACAGCGTTAATTGGGAAAAAATTGGTACAAAAAATTTGCTTTAAAAATATAATAAATAAAAATAAGTGCTTATAGTGCTAAAAGCACAGAATTATAATATACCAGAAGATGCGTATACGGCGTGTCGTAATATTTGCCGCACTTATGGTGGCCTTAGCATATCCCGCCATCGCTCGAACAACGGTGAATGGATCCACCCTGCAGTGGCTTTGAGAATGCGTTGTTAGAGCTTTTCAGGCGTTCCCATGGGCTCCAGGCTCTTTGGCGAAGTAGGGCAGCAAAGGTGTTTCCGTCCAGCTGTGAAAATTTCGGAGGCTCTGCAATACCTAGGCGGTCCGAATAATTGCCCGTATGAATTATTATACGTGACCCTTAATTTATTCCATTGTTCCATAGTTCCGCTGTTACACTAGAATATTTCATAGTCCCTGGACTGGTACCTGAAACGTAAGACTGATCATCTTACCGTCATCTAACAAAAATAATCAAGATACACTGCAATTGGTGTACCATTGCAGTGTCCTACGAGCCATTGGGTGTGGAAAGGTAATGATGGTGATTAAAGTGAGTAGAATCAAGTTTGCATACATTCTGTGTCCAAAAATTGACAAACGAATCCCTTTCTGCACGACATCCCACCTGCGCGCATGCGTAAAGTGGCCGCGTAACGTTTCCAAACCGCGAACAAAATATTATCATAACATAAAAAATATAAGATATTTTTGTGCTATGATATGTTTTACCAAAAAACTATTTCAGCGATTTACTATAAAAAAACAGGTACTTCTATTAGGCAAAAGTAAAAAAATATATATTATAATTTAGAAATTAAGTCAAATGAATACCTGCTGTTTAATATTATACTAAGGCTTATTAATAGAAAGCCGGGTAAAAAAATCGACTACCCTGGCTATACTAACAAAATGTCCGCCTTGTTTTATTTTACAATCTAACAGACCGTAAAATAACCGAATCCTTAAATATATATTTTGTGAATTCGCTACTTACACATGAAATGTGATCCCACCCTATTCCCTTTTAATCTGAGCAGTATTTTGACACTTAAAAACGACACAACACGACGTGACTAAATTTAAATCGGCAGTTGCATACAAAGCGACGTTTACAGAGTTACTAATGGCCAAAACGTAAAACTTCTCATTTATTGGTAGTTTGGTCGTCTTCAGTTTGATGTGCGTACACTGTCTCTGTACTATCAAAATTCAATGGCTAAAAGCAGATAATTTAAAAAAAAATTGACTTGTAAAATTCCAAAAAAAGCTATTCTAAAAAGTAGGCATAATATAATTAGTTATATAAGGCGTTGTATAAGTTATCTATAATAATAAAGAAATAAATTGTTAGTGTTTTTTTAAAATTACTTACTAATCGATTTCTTAAACAAAAAAGAATACGCGAATTTAAGCAGCCAATGAATTTATAATGGAATATATTTAAAACATGCAATTAATTCATCCGTGTAATAAAAAACATCCTAAATCGATCCACACATAAAAAAGGACCACCGCGAACCTTTTTTGCAACAATATTAAAGATATGATATGGTACGTTTTTTCATCGGAAATATAATTAAAAAATAACTACATAAATATGTGGCATGTAGGTATACATAACGAAACTACGCTTATAATATAAAATATTGGAGGGCACTTATATTAAATTTATAAAAAAATTATTTATGTTTAATGAAATACAGAAAATTCTCATGTAATTTGTTACCATATTTCTTTGTCCTAGCGGGTTAAATTGAGGTGTGTGAAAACCAGAATTTTAAATATTTTTTCGTTTTTGCTTGTATATGTCATTTATAATACTTTTGAAATAATTTCTATGCATTTTTATACTTTTTTAACTTGTATTATGCACATGTAATTTTAATACGCTTTTCATATTGTTTTACATTTGCACTTGCATACTCGTTCAGCTTGCATACACATACATGTAATTTTTAAACTATATATATAATATATTTATAATTCCTCTGTACGTGTGATGTCACTGAACTCCTTCTAAACGGCTTAACCGATTTGCGTGCGGTTTTCAGAGAAATAAAAATCTTTACGCTGCGCGTGTTCGTAGATATTAAAATCTTCAATCTAATTTGTAAAAAATAAGTAAAGAGCATAAATGTTTTATTCATCGATCTACCAGGGTTGCATTCGAGGAGAATGCATTTACAAAAAAAATGGAAAGGTGTTTTTTTTGTTTATAAAAAAAGTTTGTTTTTGAATGTTTACAAACAGCATTTGTTTTTTGTGGATCAGGTTATCTCCTTAAATTCTTGTTAATTTTTACCCACTCATAAAATAATTTTAAAATCATGTTTCTAGTTAAACTTCATTTAATAATGGATTAAAAATAAGTACAGTTGTATTTTTTGCACATTTGTTGATACGTCATCATTATAATATTGATCAAACATAAATGCCGAGCTTTTTGCAAAAAGGAAGTTTGACATCTGAAGTTACGATGTCGCATTCCATTGTCAATGTCGAGTGCTTTGGGGCACTCGAGATAAAGTCGATTGGTTTTCAATCGACTGCATTCGTATGGGTGGTTCAAGAATTCTGTCACTCGTCGAAATACAGAAATCGCGTACGATTCTAAAGACGAATGAGTCCAGCATAAGGTCCCAGCACTGTATAAATATAGTGCCTGGCAGAACAAATCTTATATATCCTTATTAACTAAATCGATTCGACATTTGATTTGTGGTCGGTTTTATCCACATTTCAATAGAAATAAACTTTCATTTTAACACTAATCGTATTTCTAAAATGACATTTGGTTTCATTTCCAGAGATCTAAAGGTGTGAATGTCACTACGACCGGTTGTACGCGATAAAGAATTATGTTGATGGTAGTCAATCAAAGAAATCAATAATTTTGTTTAATTATTTTAACTATTATTTCGGAATTAAACCGGTTCAATCATCGAATGATAGATTAGGTTACGAATAATCTATAAAGGTATTACTCTCCAGGCGTTCAGTGAATATTTTGTCTGTACCAAAAGAAATTTGAGCCTTCGTGATTAATCCTTCATTACATGATAATTTTTTAATGGTTTTTTGAAATATTTAAAACGATATTTTGTACGCTAAAACCGGATGAAAAAATAATTTCAAAAATCCTAGATAGAAAATATAAGGAAAAACATGTATGTATCAAATTTGCTACACTATAAAACACTATACTACACTAATATATCCGATTTAGGCCTCTTCCAAAGTTTTCCATGTTTTTCTCCCCTGGGTCCTGGGTTCTCTGTTTCCACCCCTGCCCCACGAGTCGTCAGTCCATCTCCTCTGTGGTCTCCCTACTTTCTTTTTATTTTCGTAGTATCTCCAGTTTAGTATTCTGGGGGTCCACCTATCAACTTCTAGTCTCGCCACATGACCCGCGCACTGCCATTTTTGTCTTCCCACCCTTTTTGCAACATTGGTCACCTTTGTGGGGTATCTTATCTCCTCACTCTTTATTCGGTCTCAAGGAGACGCCCGACATTTGTCTTTCAATGGCCCATTTTTCGAACACTTCTGGCAGTGAGTGACATGGTTTCAAAACTGTATGTAGTCACCGGCAGAACACGACAGTCGTAGACTTTGGTCTTCAGATTGCTTGGGATTTCCTTATTTCTGAAAACGTGTTTCAGCTTTCCAAACTCAGCCCAACGTAACCCGA